>NW_015554181.1:2242956-2247374 GCF_001515605.1 Sinocyclocheilus anshuiensis
TATTTAATCCTTTTTTTTTTTTTTTTTTTTTTTTTGAAGAAAGATTGAAGACAAGATCCAGTATGGTTAATTTGCTAAATAAATATTGTAAACAGTGAAGCTCAATGAAAAGTATTTTTGAAAATAAATAGAAAGTATCTTTCAAAATGTATTTCAGGGACAAGAAAACACATTTCCAATCATACAGAAGCATTTGCTAGTGATCAAAACTATATTTATAACAATTTAATAATGTTTAATTTTTAAAGAATTGCAATAGTTTTTTTTTTTTTTTTTGAACATTGTAAAATATGTTCTGATTTTTATTCAAATGTTATATGTTCTCAAATGTGACATTAATTATTTGTACTTTCTTGGACTGAAATATATGGAGAGCAACATATATTTTTAAATGCTTTAAAAATGTATATTTAAAAATCTATTACTATACAAAATAAAGAAAAAGGCCTGAGGTCTAGAAAATCTAAGTCAAATGTTCCTGCAGCAAAAGCAGTCATATGTTTTTCATACTCAAACTCAAAAACAAAAGTTTATTTTCAAAAAGAGAAAGGCAGAATGGCATTGAAACTGCTAGTGCACCACATTTGCGGATATCATGTGTCCTTGACCAATCAGGGGTGATTTAATTCACAAACAATGACATTTAGTTTACAATTTATACTTTTTTTTTTCTTTGAGGGACTGCAAATCTTTCATAAATCCTTGAATTTGAACTCTATATACAATTGAACCAACTTCAGACAAAGTTCACAAGTTCAGAACCGTTTTTAAAACTTCTGTTCTGCAACCTATAGGTTTTCAAAGTACACTGAACTTGTATTCCCCAAGACCAATGAAAAGTCTGTTTTTTTCACTAAATGACCGATTGAATATTACTGACATTAATATTTTGAGGAAAACTGGGTCAGGGATTGTTTTTTGAGCCGTGCTGTGCTATAATATAACTCGGTTCCCCTGCTGGCAGTGTAGGCTGGCCTTTTCCTTCCCTGATCATTAGATACATTTACTTACACTGGGTCACTAGTGCTTGAGCAGCATGAGACGCGGCTTAATGTAGCCAGCTGGTACTGCGGCATTAGAAAAATGATACAGAGCAAAGAAGCATTAACTAGACTGCTGTTTAGAACATATAAACTAATCGGAGAAAACAAATGCCATTTAAATGACAGTGATGGATGGAATTGATTTTTGTATAATGAGTCCATAATGTGTATTAGCTATTTGTTGTGGAGTGTATTTGATCTCCATGTGTTCAGTGTGTCTACTGCTTCCATGTGCTTTATGTCCACTTAATGAAAATATATTATTATTGCTGCCTTATTTTTTAAATCTTTGATCCATCCATTAATGACACTGAAGACTGGAGTAAGGGGCCGTTCACATATAGCGTCTTTTGCGCGCTCAAGTTCGTTATTTCAAATGATAAAACATTTAAACTTTTCAGAATGCCGCAAGCGCACCGCGGGACATGTGACAAGAACCAACCAATCAGCTTCATCCTTTCCCGTAACAACATTGAAAGCTCAGCCAAGATGAAGGAACAGCTGATCATAGCTGTACAGGGATAGCCATTTTTAAATACATTTAGTAGCAGAGCTACTGCAAGCGATTTTTAGTGCTTCAAAGCCATTTATCCTTTGCTGAAACTTCCGCGTCTTCATGGAGAGTGCAGGTCATGGTTGCTTAGCAACGGTAGACGCCTCCGGAGCGCAAGCACCCAAACGCTTTGGGAAAAAAGCAGAAAGCGGCACCCCTAGCGTTTTCCACGCGTTTTTAGGCGCGACATGTGAACAGCCCCTAACGCTGCTGAAAATGCAGCTTCGCCTCACAGGAATAAATGACATTGAAAATAATAATAATAATAATAACAAAAACAGTTGTTTTAAATTGTAATAATATTTCTCAAAACTGCTGTTTTTACTGTATTTTCACAGATGTTTTTATTTATATTACATATTAATAAATTAATAATTAATATTTTATTTAATAATAAAAAAATAATATTTTTTAAAAAGTAATGATTTAGCATTGCATCACTTGCTCACCAATGGATCCTCTGCAGTGAATGGGTGCCGTCAGAATGGACACCATTCCAGTCCATCAATTAACATCTTGTGAAGTGCAAAGTGCCGTCTTTGTATGAAACATATCCATCAAGATGTTTTAATTTCAAAATTAACTAACTAACTTCGTCAGAAGCGAAGGTTTAAATTAAAACACCTTATTGATGGATTTGTTTACAAACACGCAGCTTTTCACTTCACAAGACATTAATTGATGGACTGGGGTGGTGTGGATTACTTGTGGATTATTGTGATGTTTTCATAAGCTGTTTGGACCCTCATTCTGACGGCACCCATTCAATGCAGAGGATCCATTGGTGATCAAAATTTCTCAAAAAATGTTCCGATGAAGAAACAAACTCATCTACATTTTAGATTTTCAGCAAAATTGTTATTTTTGGGTGAACTATTACTTTAACATAACAGATAGATTGTCTGATATGAGTCAAATCTACAGTATATGTGATGTAGGGATATAAATGCCTTCACAATTAAAATCATTGTTTTGTTTTTTTATAATGAGCTCACTTCCCGTTCACTAATTTCATAATAGGTCATCTAAGAGTAGAACAGACTGGCAGATACTTCAGGAAAGTAGGATACTTCCCCTGCATTTCCATGCCGTTCCCTTGGGATTTAACAAGGTGGAAGATCTTCTAAAGTGTGAGGAGAAAACAGTACTTCTGGACTCATTAATCACGAAACACAAAAATAGCCGCTTTTGATCTATTAGGTGTTGATATATTATATTTATTTATAATTATAATATATATAAGAACTGCTGCTTGTTCTGTATGATCGCATCAAGGCCAGAGTTACCTTATTTAATTTGGTGTCTTTAGCCGCGCATGGTTTAGTTGCTTTATTTAGAGTAAATTAAGCTGAACTCCATGGGGAAATGTTGTATGAGTTTGCCGCATGTCTTTTATAGGCTGTACAGTAGGTTCATACCAATATCAAAAATGTAATCTGTGTCTACAATCACTCTGTAAGAAAGAAACATAATTAATCCTATGATTTGTCACTAAGCAAAACATCTTGAGCTCGATTTTTATTTCTGTCATTCTCCTAAATCTCAGTTCTCAGTTATACTGTATGTATGTATATATATATATATATATATATATAATTCAGTCATGAAACTCTAGATGGCGGGTTGTTAACGTAACTGATGATATTCAGAGAGTTAAACGACTTGGCACAAGCTGATTGGTTCATGTTGCATATGCAGCCAATTAGCTTACTGCCTTGCTTTTATATGGCTGGCTAGCATTCACTTGAGATTTTGCAGTGTGCTTTCAGAGTTTCTCTGAAACCCTCCACCTTCCCCAGCTCCACCTGTATAGATCTGCTATGGGTAATTTTGTATGCTATTTGTGCAGCAGCAGCATGTCTTAAATACATAGTCATAACAAAATGTCATAGCACCGTATCGCCATATGCATTGACAGTAGCAAGTTCCTGTACTTGCTTGCAGCAGCAATAATCTACAACTACAGCAATAACCAACAGCAGCAGCAATTCAGCAGCAGCAACGTAGCAGATCTATTCCACTAAGACCAAATACATTAACATTCTCATATCCATCACCGTGCTAAAATATTCAGAGAGTTGTCATGATTGAAATTTTATATATATATATATAGTTGTGGTCAGAATTATTGGCACCCTTGGTAAATATGATCAAAGAAGGCTGTGAAAATAAATCTGCATTGTTAATCATTTTGATCTTTTATTTAAAAAAAATCACAAATATCTAACCTTTAATTGAACTAAAACAATTGAAAATGGGGGTAAATCTCACTATGAAATTTGTTATGTTGTTAAATACACTATGTGTATTTGTTTTTCTCAAATACACGTTGGACACAATTATTGGTACCCATAGAAATTCTTATGAGTAAAATATCTGTGAAGTATATTCCCATTCATATTTACAATTTTGAGCATACCAGGGTGATTATGAACATGAAGTTATCCAGCCATGGCTTCCTGTTTCACAGAAATATAAATAGGAGGGAAAACAAAGGCCAAATTCCCTTAATCATCCATCACAATGAGAAAAACCAAAGAATATATTTCTGATGTGCAAAAGATAATTGAGCTTCACAAATTAGAAAGTGACTTTAAGAAAAGAGCTAGAGCAGTGAAAATTCCCATTTCCACCATCAGGGCAATAATTAAGAATTTCCAATCCACAGAAAATGTTACAAATCTGTCTGGAAGAGGACATGTGTCTATATCATCCTAATCAGTGTTGGGGAAAGTTACTTTTAAAAAGTAATTACGTTACTTAGTTACTTTTTATGGAAAGTAATGCGTTACGTTACTTTTGCGTTACTTTTTAAATCTGGA
>NW_015554181.1:2248212-2260618 GCF_001515605.1 Sinocyclocheilus anshuiensis
ACGAGCCGTTTTAGGTAGGCGTGGTTGACTCTTAACTTTTATAAAGAATATCTCTTTGGATTTGAGACTTTAGTCTTTGCAACTTTACAGATCTTCTTTATGCACCAAGAGCTTGTAACACTCCAAAGAGAAAGGAAAAATTGAAATCATATGACCCCTTTAAAAAAAAGTGCACCTACACCACATGTTGTTTGGGAGGGTTTCAAGAAAAAAAAAAATCAAGAAAAGAAAATGCTCTCATCCAAAAACAATACCCAGCATATTCTGTTGTTAGACACGACTGGAACTTCAAATGGGACTGGCTTCTATGGTCAGATATAACTAATATATATATATACACACACACACACACACACACACACACACACAACACCACACTTTCATATATATGCAGTAAAAATACAGTAAAATTAACAACATTGTTAAATATTATTACAATTTAAAATAACTGTTGAAAATTTTATATATATTCTAAAATGTATTTTTTTCTGTGATGCAAAGCTGAATTTTCAGCATCATTACTCCAGTCTTTAGTGTTACATGATCCTTCAGAAACCATTCTAATATACTGATCTGCTGCTCAAGAAACTGCTTATTATTAATGTTGAAAACAATTGTGCTACTTAATATTTTTGTGGAAACGGTGATACGTTTTTTTTTTTTTTTCAGGATTCTTTGGTGAATAGAAATTTCAAAAGCATTAATTTGAAATAGAAATCTTCTCATAAACTTGTAAAGAATTTGTGAATTATTTTAGGTCCTAGAATTTCACAATTCATAATTGCAAGTTTATATCTCACAATTGTGCCTTTTTTCTGTCTCTCTGAAATATAAATGCAGTCTCAGAATTGAGAGAACAGGTCAGAATTGTGAAATAAAAAGTTGCAATCACTTGTTTTTAAATGTATTTATTTACTTTTTTTTATCCCATGGCAGAAACAGGCTTCCATACTCAACAGTTTATCTATGCAGCATAAATGATTCAAACTAAGTCCCTGTCAGGCTTTAGGCACAAGTGAAGATCACTGCTGACTTGTATGACTAAAAGGACTCAATTCTGGCAGACGTAAAGACTTCTCATCCCTGATTAACTGTGCCCGGTCCACTTCCACCAGCACCGTAGGCCACCAGCTAATGAGTGACCTGGCACAGGCCTGCCTCACAATAGAACAGGCAAATAAACCTGTTGATGAGCAGATATGTGGCAGATGTGGAGGGGGGACACGGGTCTTTTGAGGGCACTGAAGTTGGCCGGCGTAGAAACAAGGCTAATGAGATGCAAATCAAAACGCAAAACATTGGCTTGTCACCTCTGCATTCGTGAATAATTCACCAGGGCCCAGAGTTTAGTTATTAATTGCGTTAATTAAAGCATAGGAGTCACTGCAGACAAATCTTACAGTGCGCGTTGGGCGATGGGGATGCCCTCGAGATAAATTAAGAGAAAAATAATGCATTAATAAAAGTAAATCATTATTTTAACTTAAAAAAAGCAAAAGGTTTCTTTCAGGAATGTGCTTAGAATTTGAATTACGTCCATTTACACTGTTTGCAACTTACAAAACAACCTGAGCTCATTTGTTTTCAACGAGAGCTGCTGACTTTTACTGACAAGAGCAACAAAAACTGTTGGCAATACACTGTAAAATCCAATAGTTTACCTTACTTAGATATAAGTTGTTATACTTACCAGATTTTATTAAGTTGCAGCTAATTTCAAGGCAAATAAAACAATTTACTTACTGCTTTGAGTGACGCTTACTTAAATATTCAAGTAGCCACAAAGGGACCAGTGACATTAATAAACCAGTTAGAGGCAGCAGTGCACTAATGGTGCTAACGTGCAACATAACAGCAGAAGAAGAAGAAGAAAAGAAAAAGAGTTTTTGAAGTGGGGCAATTCTTAATAGACTTTTCACTCATTTCCTCCATGTCTGCAGTTATCTTTCACTAGTTGCATTCACTCGTTTGAATGTTGAATTTTCAATACAATCAAATACTTGAGAGAACATCACATAAGCAGACTTCATAAATTGATGTTGATTTTCCTAAAATGTGTGTATTTTTTTTTTAACTCACCGTTATAGTGATTAGCGTTCCCTTTGGTTGGGCACTTGGAACTTTGTTTATATTATTATGATTTTCTTTCTATTGATGCAGCAATGCAACATGAAATCAGAGTTGTTTGATTTCAAGGGAAGGAAGGTAATAAATAGCTTGAGTTTAGAAGATGATCTATCTTCTAATTAAATTATTAGCTAGTGTATTTGTCATGCTTATTAATGATCGTATACAATTTCATTGTTTTTCATAAACATCTTGATAAGCTCTTAATTGGGTTGATATAATACTTTAATAATTGTGGTAATATGCTGGAGTCACACACAAACTTCAACATTCAGCACGCGAATCACAACAATGGTAACAATTCAGTTTTATTTATTTTTATTAATTGTAACAATATCCATTTTATTTGCTCTTTTTCTTGTGCTACTAATGACACAAGACAGCAAATACAATTGGCAAATAAAAGCAACAACAGTAAAACAAAGCAATTGCATCATTTATTCATGCCGCAATGCACTCTGGGAGTCAGTGAGTAGCTATACTAACAGTGCGTTCCAAACGGAATATATCGCCCTCCGAAGGGCACTTCGGAGTGAAAACAATCATGGCCGCCATATTGAAGGGTCGTTCCAAACCGAAGTGCTCAAAACTGGCCGCTTCAAAGGGCACGTCAGAATGAAGGATTTCGAAGGGTACAACTGATGGACACTTCGGGCTCCCATGATCCTTTGCACAGATTCTTTGCATGATGACTTCTTTGCATTGCCTCCATGTTGGCACGTGATGATGGGCACTTCAAAAAACAGTTGTTTGTTCCCCTACACCAGGGATCCTCAAATCTGGCCCACGAGATCCACTTTCCTGCAGAGCTTAGCTCTAACCCTAATCAAACACACCTCAGCAAGCTAATCAGTGTCTTCAGGATCATTAGAAAATCACAGGTAGGTGAGTTTGATCAGGGTTGGAGCTAAACTCTGCAGCGCATTGGCCCTCCAGGGCAAGATTTGAGGAACCCTGCCCTACACCCTTCAACCCTTCAAAGCTCTCACTCCGGAGGGTAAACCCTTTGAAGGGATTAGGGCATAGGGATGGGCCCTTCCGAATGGAACTCAGGGTAAGTCAAGAGTAAACCTAAAGTAAAGGATCAAGTACCCCTACAGTTCTTTTTTAGTTACTAGAACTCTTGTGTAAGTAAACTATACTAACTAAGCATTTGTCAGTACAAAATACTATTCCTATTTCACTTTACTTAGTTTTTTTTAAGGTAATCGGTTTGCATGCTTTTTTTTTTTTTTTTTTTAAGTAAGCCCAACTAATTAGATTTTACAGTGTAGGATGTGGATGTGTTTAGCAATTATTTTAAATGTCAAAACATAATCACATCTTAGCAGAATTGACATTCATAATCTTAACTGAGACAACCAAAACTAGAAACATCTACTAGAAATCAAGCATTTCATGGACTGGTCAAATGCAGAGACAAAATGATTTTCTTACTCAGTATTTTTGTCTTGTTTTCCAGTACAAACATCTAAACATTCTTAAATCAAGATGCATTTACTTGAGAAACAAAGTGACAGGATGTTAAGTCTTGTTTGCTGAAAAATGAATCAAAATTGAGTTTGAGACTCAACAAGAAAATAATAAGAATAAAAATCTGCCAATGGAGTCAGAAAAATAATCTTGTTTCCCTTTGAATTAAGTTTATTTTTCATATCCCACTGGCAGATATTGTTTCTTGTTTTAAGCATAAACTTTTTTTTTCTTCAGAAAACAAGACTTAATATATTAAATCATTTTGCTTCTCAAGTAAATGTGTCTTGATTTTAGAATGTTTAGACTTTTGTAATACACAAGACAAAAAAAAAAACAAAAAAAAAAAATGTATTTACTCGCTTGCTTACTTACTGATTGATTGCTGTTAAGTTTATTTAAAACTAATACAAGGAATGTCCTTGCTTGGATAACTAGTTGTGATGGGGTTTGGGGTCCAGAAAAAAAAAAAAAAAACATTTATAATAATAAATAAAATTTCAAAACATGTTCAAATAGAAAACTGTTATTTATACAATATTACTGATTGTACTGTATTTTAAAATCAAATAAATGCAGCCTTGGTGAGCAGAAGAGACTTTCAAAAACATCTGAAATCTTACCACGCCAAACTTTTGAACAGTAGTGTAATTATACTTTATGCACAAAACTGTATGAGAGAGAGAGAGAGAGAGAGAGAGAGAGAGAGAGAGCATTAAATCAGACAAAACCTCCTTTTGAAGGCACCTGGAGATATCCTCAGTTGAAGAAAAAAAAATCTATTTAACAGCAAATGTGACACACACACACACATACACTGGCTGAATATGACTTAGACTTACAGACATGCATGTAATGTGTTATGAATGCTGGCATGAAGGTTAAATCATCTTGCTTCCTTCAATCAATAGAATTGACTGCAGAAGATAACAACAGATGCAGATGGAGATGGTTTGTCTCTTTTGTGATGAGAGCCCAATAAAAAGGTACATTAACACACTCTTAAATTTATTCAGCATGCTCAGAACAAAATTAATTCTTCGCAAATTCCTGTTATATTGCTAACAGCATTAGATAATGTGCACTGGATTTGCAAACATCATTCTTTTCTGGCTAAATTATTATCATTTTTTTTACAATCACAGAAAGAATTGAGTCAGAGCCATTGGCAAGCAGTTAGCATACATATGTTGAGCTACGGTTTATGCCAGTTCCTGATCCTTTCAGAAGCAAATATAGCCTTCGCAAGCACTACTAACAAGAGAATTGGGGTGAGAGCGAAAGCGGAAACAAGGGAGGACTATTTAAGTGTCTCAACACAGCTGTTTGACATTACACCCCCATCAGTGTCTTTTTGTTTTACAGTATTTTGCAGATTCAGCAGCAGGCGCGTGAGGAAGTGAGTCAGCAAGACCGAGTCGCACGGAGGACAAATCTCAATATCTGTCACAGTTACGCCTCCACTATCACTAACACACATCTGCTGTCCTCCTACAGCCAGACTGCACTTCACCTAACATCCCCTCGCAAAATATACCACACTAACTAGAGTTTCCACTTGTACAAGATCCTAGAAGCGTACAAAGGACATCCCTTATTAAATTATTATAACTTCAGAGGATAAATATCAATAATTTTTTGGTAGAAAATGGTAGGTTTACCCTATATTGGACATACATTGATGCTTGTATCTCCTCTTCATTTCATTCTATTTAATGTACAACGTGATTTAATTATTCTGGAATTACTATTTCCTACAAATTACTCTGCCATATAGTATCTAAATTAGTAAGACTTCATTAGTTCATTCATTTCACTAATGACTTTCAAAGAAGAACCTTCCCAACAAATCATAACGGGTCTAATGAGTACATATTACATTCTGTTAAAGTAAAAATAAATAAATCTGTAAAAGTAATTAATTAAAGCATTAAAGAGGTCATATGATGCTTTTTTAAAGATCATTATTTTGTGTATTTGGTGTAACAGAATATGTTGACATGCTTTAATGTTCATGATAATTAAATTACATTTAAAATGCAATACAATAAAATAAAATAAATAAAATAGCATTCTACAAAAAAACAGGTCAACATCAAGATGAAATTTAAAATAAAATAAAATAAACTATTCCAGTCTACAAATAAAATGTGTATTTATTTAACCCCAAAACAGGTCAACATCAAATTTAATTTTAATAAAATAAAATTTTAAATGAATAAATGGCTGAATAAATGGCTGAATAATTGAATGAATGAATGCATGCATTGATACATGAATGAATGCATGAATGAATGAATGAATGAATGAATGAATGAATGAATGAATGAAGTCAAAATTCCAGTCAACAAATAAAACATATACTTAACCCAAAAACAGGTCAACTAGGAACCTCAGCGATCGTATGAATGATGGACACATCATACCCTGCACTACAGCCGCTGGAGATAGCATGACATCATATAGTGTTGCTTTACCACCTGTGTCTTTTTCAATTCCCACTTTTTGATGCAGGTTTCTGGGTTTTGCCCAAATGGACATCTGATTGAGATGTTATGTTCGGTCAATACTCTCAGGACCTGATCTGTGAGCTTCTCCAAGTCCTAACGCGCACACGGATCCTCACTAGAGACCTGCACTGCTGACCGGACTCACTTGTTCTCTGTGATTTATTTATTTATTTATTTTTTGATGAAAGGAAACAAAAACCATTCACTGTCGGTTGAAGCTGATAAAATATTTCAATACTGGCTTATGCAAATACATACCAAACAGATTGGACATGAATTTGGAATGAACAAACTCCCTTGCTCAATTACATTGTGTCATTGCTAAAATAATAATCAGATATGATCGCTGACAAATATGCAGTGAAAATACATACAGTTTGGAATAATCAAGATGTTTATGTATTTGAACAAAATCTCTTAAGTTCACCATTTCTACATTTATTTGATCAAATATGCTGTAAAATCAGCAATATTGTGAACTTTTATTATAATTTAAAAGAACTGTATTATTTGATTATATTTTAAAATGTAATTTATTACAGTGATGATTTCTGAAGGATCATGGGACACTGAAGACTGGAGTAATGATGCTGAAAATTCAGCTTTGCATCAGAGGAATTAATTACATATTAAACTATATTCAAATAAAAACAGTTATTTTAAATTGTAATTATATTTCACAGTTTGTACTGTATTTTAAATCAAATAAATGCAGCACTGGAGAGCAAAAGACACTTCTTTAAAAAAAATAAATAAATAAAAATAAATCTTCAAAAACTTTTGACCAGTAAAAAAAAATACAGAAGATAGATTTCCAATGCACAAATTCAATCCAACTGATTGGCTTCTTTACAATTTCTGGTAACCCAACACTAAATGTCATGTGATGGTGTATTTCTGTCTATATAGGTCATTGTTGGGCAGCGTAAGCTATACATGGACCAAACATGGGACTAAATGCATATACTTAATACCGAAGCATATATTTAATGCAATACATATACTTTGTTTCAAGCTTCTATCCACCATAAATTTAATCTCAAGCCACTGTCTATGAATCGTTTTTGACCTCGTTCTCAGATATCACTGCTTGACCTCTGATATCCCCACTGGAAAATAAACCGTGGCCTTGGTGTCAAAGGCAATGCACACTGACGCAGTTTTTCACGTTCCTAATGTTTAGATTAAAAAAAACATTTAATCACAATATCAGAGACCATCTGAGACCACAATCTCTTCCTGAGAGGAGAAACTGTGCTAATCCCGTGATATTCAGCATTAGGGCAGATCTCAAGATTTAGAATATTGACCATTTCTGTCTCGCGCTCATAAATCCCTGCCTGCGTATCCCTCTCAGTGACGGCCGCATGAGAATTAAGATTTCATTAGGTCTTACGTCAGAGCTCCTCTGACAGAAATCTTTCCCATCTGGCACTGTGACACATGAACACACACTTTCACTGTCTGTCTCACTCTCACACACACACACGCACGTGTGTGTATGTAGACTGCACTTACAATGTGTGGCCTAATGCACAGGCACATACTGCATCTTTTATCCCATCATTTTACATTCACTTTAGACATCACTGATGTTGTTTGCAATAAAGCCCCGGCAGATTGCACTGCCAAAATTGTTTTGCGCCACGCTAACCGAATGAATCATGCAAGTAAATAGATTTGCTTTTGAAGCATTTCAAATCCAGTACAGCTCTTGATTTTTGGTCAACTTGATTTTGGTCACTGTAAAAAAAATTATATGTTCAATATGTCATGGCAACATATATCATTTCATCACATGCTCACCAATGGATCCTCTGTGGTGAATGGGTGCCATCAGAATGAGAGTCCAAACAGCTGATAAAAACATCACTATAATCCATAAGTAATCCACACCACTCCAGTCCAACAATTAATGTCTTTTGAAGTGAAAAGCTGCGTGTTTGTAAGAAACAAATCCATCATTAAGGTGTTTTAAAGGGGTCATATGATGCTTTTTTAAAGATCATTATTTTGTGTATTTGGTGTAACAGAATATGTTGACATGCTTTAATGTTCAAAAAACACATTATTGGTGTCAGTGCAGGGGTGGCTATATTGCTGGCACCTGATTACAAAGATCAACCTGTCAGTATTTTTTAACTAGTTTCTGGTCGATTGCTGAGAGTTGATGTAACTATTCACGGCATTGATTTCTCTTTTGTCAATGTGTATGCACCCAATATTGGATCAGACCGTGTTATTTTCTTTGAAAAACTTAAAACTGCCTTAAGTCATGTTTCTCATGACAGGACCGTTGTACTGGCTGGGGATTTTAACTGTACTTTAAGTCATACTTTAGACAGGAACCATGAAGAACCCCACAGTAAATCAGCAGATGTGCTTCGGTCTTTGATTGTTTATCACGATCTTGTTGATGTTTGGAGAGAATCATTTCCTCAGGTTAGGCAATATACCTGGGTGAAAGTAAACTCCAATATGGTATCTGGGGCTAGGCTGGATAGGATTTATGTACAAAAAAGTAAAAGAGACCATTTCCATAACAGCTGTATATTTCCTACTGCTTTGTCTGATCATCATTTCGTATCTATTGATGTTGTCACTACAGAGAGCACTTTCAAGTATTCCTATTGGAAATTTAATAGCAGATTATTATTAGATCACAACTTTGTGCACTCTTTCACTCATTTCTGGGAGATCTGGAGAGAGAGGAAAACACAGTATAAGTCCCTGGTGGGACATTGGCAAAATGCAAATCCAATTGTTTTGTCAGAGTTACTCTACTTATATCAAAAGTTATATGGACAATAAGATGGCACAGCTCGAACAAGAGATACTTCAACTCAATATTGAAGGGGACGTTGTTGTTACCACTGAGTCTTTGGAACGCAACAAATTTCTTTTGCGGAATCTATTGGAGGAAAGAGCCCAGGAGATGCTTATTCGTGCAAGATTTTTAACTTTTAATAGTATGGATGCTCCTACGTCTTTTTTCTTTGACCTGGAGAAGAAGACTGTGGATAAGAAGATTTTAGGCTGTTTGAAACTTCCAGAGGGGAGGAGGATCACTGATGGTCATGGGATTATTTCTTATGCACTGTCCTTTTATGAGGATCTTTACAGAGCTGAACCTTGTGATGAGGAGATGGCTGATCTTCTCCTTCAGGATTTACCTCAGTTTTCAGAAGGGGAGAAATCTATGCTTGTTAATTATTGACTTTTGATGAACTATCTGTAGCTGTTCAAGAGATGTCTTCTGGCAAAGCTCCAGGATTGGATGGACTTACTGCAGAATTTTATAGACATTTTTGGCCTGTCATTGGAAGGGATTTGTTTTCTGTTTTTATGGAGAGTTTTGAAAGAGGGACACTTCCAGTGAGTCTACGTAGAGCTGTGGTCACACTATTGCCTAAAAAGGGTGATCTTGAAGACATCAGATGCTGGCGTCCAGTCTCTTACTCGGAGTTGACTCTAAGATACTTTCAAAGTCTTTAACTAACATAATTCAACTCTACATTTCCTCAGTGATTAATGCAGATCAATCATACTGCATTCCAGGAAGGACTATTTTTGATAACATTTTTTTGATTCGGGACTTGATTTCTTTTGCTAAGGTACACAATCTTAACATTGGTTTTGTCTCTTTGGACCAGGAGAAAGCCTTTGATTGGGTGGATCATGGATTCCTGTTTAAGTGCCTTGAGTCTTTTGGTTTCGGTCCATCTATTATTGCCTACATAAGACTCTTGTATACGGATTCATATAGCATGCTCAAAATTAATGGTACCCTGACAAGACCTTTCGGAGTAAACAGAGGCATAAGGCAGGGGTGTGGTCTCTCAGGAATCCTATATGCCATTGCTATTGAACCTTTATTGGTTGCGCTAAGGAAAAAGCTGGGTGGCATATCAACAGTGTGTCCGTCTACCTCAGATCTGATAACTGCTAGACTTAGTGCCTATGCTGATGATGTTACTGTTATCATTAGATCTGCTCAGGATGTTATGGATTTGGGAGTAGCTCTGGAGGTTTATCAGAAAGCCTCCTCCTCTCGAATCAATTGGCAAAAGTGTGCATCCCTTTTAATGGGTGAATGGGAGAATGAGGGCCCTCCAGTACTTCCGCAGAACTGTTCTTGGAGTCTGGAACGATTTAAAGTGCTGGGAGTTTTCCTTGTGACTGACCAATATATTCAGAAGAACTGGGATTGTATTTTTGAAAAAGTTTCTGGACGTTTACAAAGATGGAAATGGATTCTGTCTCAATTGTCATATAGGGGAAGAGTGCTCATTATTAACAACTTGGTAGCTTCCATGATGTGGCATCGCCTAAATGTGCTTGACCCACCAAAAGAGTTGTTGCAACATCTGCAGAAGACTTTTGTTGATTTTTTTTTTTTCTGGGATGCTACCATTGGCTTCCCCCTGCTGTCCTTTATTTGCCAGTGAATGAAGGGGGCCAAGGGTTGATTGATTTGGCAGCCAAGGTTAAAGCTATGAGGTTAAAGATGGTCCAAAACCTACTCTACCCTGTGGATTTTAGGCCATGGGTGTCGTTTGGTCTGGCTTTGCTCAGAACTTTTGGTGGCTTCTGTCTTGATAGGCAACTGTTTTTAATGTCTTCGTATGATGGGAATTTCTCAACCAATGTAAAATTTTATGGTTCTGTGCTAAACCTTTGGAAAGGTTTTAAACTGATTAGACAGGAAAACAATCATGTTGGCCTTGAAGAGCCACTGTTTTACAACTCTCTTCTAGGAGATAATATTTGTACATCTAATACGATTGTTAAAACTTTGATGGAAAAAAGATTGACCAACGTTTCAGACTTGGTTAGCACTTCGTCTAAAACATGGCGGTCAGTGGTGGACATTTGCAATCAGGCTGGTTTTAGATCAGTAAGGATGGTCGAGCAGGTCATAGGTGGGTAAGATTTTACCTCTGGCGGAATTCTGACAGTGTCAGAAAATTTGAGGCTCAGTCCTACAATGTGACTTCTACAACAACAATCAAACCAAAAACCAATAGGAGCACAGAACCTGATAATTAGTGAGACAACAACAAACCTCCAGTTGCTCCACACTATCCCACCTCAATGCAGCTCAGTGGTATCTAATAATAATTACTAGTATCCAATAAATAAGAACTAGAATCTAAAGAAAAAAACGAATATGTAATAAGTACTAGTACTGTATCTATAAAAGGTACAAGAATGTCATTACTAGTATAGATAGATAGATTTGTGACTAGAATTCTGGAATTTCTATGGTATCAAAATGTTGCTATTACAAAAACCTTACTTAAAGTTAAAATAACTATATTGTGATATATATTGCTGTCATGAAATAAAATGACTCCTATCGTGATGTAAGACTTCGGTCATATCACCCACCCCTCATTCTCACCTTTTTCACTTCTTACCTGTTTGCATCCCTGATCAACTGTGTGTCTGTTTTTAATGTCAGACTGCACTACAGTCAAGATGCATTACAGACAACCGAGATCTCACGGTGTGACATGGCTCACAGCAGGGATCATATTTGTACAGGACAGTCGTAGAGGACTATTAAAAATTGTACAGCGTGAAACCTGCTTCTAATGGGTCTACACCAGGGGTGCCCAGCCCTGTTCCTGAATAACTGGAGATTTGCAGGGAGGTAGATTTCCAGGAACAGGATTGGGCACCGCTTGTCAAGACTATTTAAACTTCACCTGTCAAAAAAAATTAACGGTTGGTGTTGATACTTGTTCTGTTGTATTTGTTTTCTTTTTTAGGATTGAACGTCTTTGGCGAGATGTTTACACACAAGTCCTCGATTTGTTCCACATGTTGTTTTTCCATTTGGAAGTGACTGGACTGTTGAATCCTGATGATGAGATCCACCTCTTTGCTCTGCATTGGGCATTTTTTCCCCAGTTACAACATCAGCTTAACACTTTTAAAGCAACTTTGGCTGCAAAACAGAGAGGCTGCCGATGATCTGGAAACTGTATGTTTGCACATTTTAAACTCAAAATCACTTAAAGGGTTAGTTCGCTCAAATTCTTGTATCATTTACTTGGGGGGGGGCTAGTATTAGTATAGATTTGTAACAAGAATTCTGGAATTTCTATGGTATCAAAATTTTGCTATTACAATAACCTTAATTAAAGTTAAAATAACTAGTGATATATATTGCGGTCATGAAATAAAATTGCTCCTATTGTGATGTAAGACTTCGGTCATATCGTCCACCCCTCATTCTCACCTTTTTCACTTACCTGTTTGCATCCCTGATCAACTGTGTGTCTGTTTTT
>NW_015554182.1:0-4115 GCF_001515605.1 Sinocyclocheilus anshuiensis
AAAAAAGATGTACAAGCAGAGGGCGCTTGCTCTGACCTCGATTGAGGGTGAGAGGTGTACAAACACACAGGAGACAGGGAAACAGAGATCCGTGTGGTACATGAGACTCTCAGAAAGAGGAGACACCGCGGGGAGTACCAACACTTGGTTCAGGAGCTTCGTCTTGATGCCGGTCGGTTCAAGGTTCATTTTAGGATGAGTAGGGGACAGTTTGACAACCTGCTGTCAATTGTCAGGCCTAGCATCACAAAAATGACCACCAACTACAGGGAGACCACATGAAAAAATACTATAGTCATTTATAGTAAATACTATAGTGTTTTTGAACCATACTATAGTAAAGTGTATTATACTGTATATATTATAGTATTTACAACACTTTTTAATGAATGCTACAGCATACTGTAGTATTAACTATAGTGAACTGATAAACTGCAATAAATACTGTAGTATACTTTAGTTTTTACTACAGTAAACTGTAGTGTATTATAGTATAATATACCCTATAGTTGTAGAAAACGTAGTACAGTATTGGGTAAAGTAATTTGTTTATATTACTATAGCTGTTATATTACCACAGCAACTATAGAATTACCGCAACAAATTAATTCAAGTACTTAAGTATAGTATGGTTCAAAAACACTAGTATTTACTATAAATTACTATAGTATTATTTCATGTGGGAGGTCCTGCTGAGCGCCTGAGCATTTGTTTGCGGTAGGTAATGTTGTTACTTGTAAAGGTGTAGCGTTTGCTAATTTTATTTACTAGTCTATGTCCTGATGGGTAGTTTAACCTGTGATCATACAGCATAATATTTACTAATGTATTTTGTAACAGTACTCAAAATCTGAAAAGTAACTAATTAAATGTGTCAGACAAATGTAGTAAAAATAAAAAAGCACAGTATTTATCTCTGAAATTATGCATAGACACACCCCATTCAACTCAAATGTTAGTTTACCCAGGGCTGGTGCTATGTTTGAACACGGTTGCCGTGGTTTTGCCAAGTAAGACATGTTCCTGGATCAACATCTTTTGTTGATCCTGGATCAACATTACTGTCCAAAAATATAGACTAAACCCAATCCCTACCCCTAAACCTAACCCTACCCATAATTTATTCCTAAAATCAGTGTGAAATGATAGATGATTACCAAGGGTGTAGAAGCACCTAACCCTGATCGTAAGCCTAAAACAGATATTTCCTGAAAAGTTATCCCTCAATTCTGATTGGTTAATTGGAATGTTGTTCCAGGATCAACAAGGATGTTGATCCAGGAACATGTTGTACTTGGTGAAATCACGGTCACCGTATGAACACATTCTGAATTCTGAGTATGAAGTGAAGGCTCTTGCACTACCCACTGGAACTATAACCTCCTTTTATATTACAGATTTCTTTATTTCTGGAGATTCATACAGAACAGTTAATCTACAAGGCATTCAGCTACAATGTTGGATTCTCTACCAAGGTTGGGTATTGTGAAAGAGGTGTGTGAGGCAATCTGGTCATGTCTGATTGGAGAATGCATGCCATTTCCTGGAACGGAGGAATGGAAGGCCATTGCAGAGGACTTCCAGACATTGTGGAATTTTCAAAACTGTGTTGGAGCAATTGATGGGAAACATGTCACAATCCAAGCCCCAGCAAATAGTGGCTCCCAGTTCCACAACTACAAAGGCTCCTTCTCCATTCTCCTCCTAGCTGTGGTGGATGCCAGGTATCGCATCAGGATGATTGATGTGGAAACATATGGCAAGAGCACAGTGGCATGCGGTGGTGTTTTAAAATGAGGAGACAGTTTATATATATATATGTGTGTGGGTAATTCTGTAATTGCAGGTACATTTGGTGTCCAAAGCCATTATTTTTTTCTGCTTGTTTTTTTTTAAATGGTTATATTTTTAATTATTATAATAATTTGTTACTCATTGTTATGAATTACAAGATGTTACAGTCCATAACAATATAATAATTTGTGTAAAAAGTGTCTTACATAGCTGAAAATCATGATTTCTTGTTGTCCGAATTAGTAAGTGTATTTTTTCCATCATGTATCATTGTGTAATTAAAATATTTTATTGTACTTTTCTTTTGGTAATATTTAATTCATTTTATTTATAAAAGCCCTAAATAGTAATTTACTTTATTCTACAACATTAAATTGTTTAAAAATAACTTTTTTCATATTAAAATGTGTCCATAAATCTTGCGTCAACTCTGTTACCGTACCGTACTTTGCCTAGTTGGTGGAATTAACTCCCAACTATGTAAAATACAGGGAATGATGACACTTTCCCTCACTGATAAGATCTGAAGCACTGAAGAGTCTGTGTGCTCTCTCTGAGAAAATATTTTAATCTAAAAAGTTCTTATACCAAGAGTTATTTTGTAGAATGTCAACAGTGACTACGTTTACATGGACATCAGTAATCTAATTATTTACCTTATTCTAAATAAGCCAATATTATGATTATGGTGTTTACATGAGTTGCTTTTAGAATATTCTTTTCATTAGTGATGTCCGGTTTGCGAACGAATCGTTCGATTTAACCGATTCTTCTTAGTGAACCGGTTGAACCAGTTCACCAAATCGGACTGAATCGTTTGAAACGGTTCGCGTCTCCAGTAAGCATTAATCCACAAATTACTTAAGTTATTCACTTTTTTAACGTGGCTGACACTCCCTCTGAGTCTAAATAAACCAATATCCCGCAGTAATTAATTTACTCAAACAGTACACTGTACACTGACTCAACCTCTATGGGGAACGGTATACCCACGCCACCATGCTGAGGGTAGTGCATGCCAGAAACCTATGGCGAGCACTAAGTACCAACTCTACCATAGCCATGGGAGTTGCCCCTAGGACGTTAGACGGCTGTCCGTCACATTATCCCCTGTGGCCAAAGGCCTAGGCTACATACCCCAAAAAACTTACCTGTTAGGGCCAGACTCCTGGGCCCGGGGTGGAGCTCAAGGCTTGGAATCAGGAAAAGATTCCTTTAAGGGAATACGACCAAGAGCCTAGCATCATACTAAGTCTTGGCCTGTCACACAGGGGCTACCGCTTGCTCTGCATGAGCTTGCTGAAGGAACTGTCTCAACAGACCCCTAGTAGCAACACCCTGTTAAAGTAGGTATCACTGAGGATACATAGGTAGAGTGGTGCCCAAGGTGGAACCGGGGCCTGACCGACTCAAAGAAAGGGCACGAAGCCGCAGCGCATAAACCCTACCATACAGGATTTTTAGAAAGAACGCAAAATGCTTGATGTGTGAACTTACCACAGAGTGGATTTTAAGAAGTGCACAGAGACTTCACGAGCGCACTTACCATAACATGGATTTTAAAGATACCGTGCCAACTCAGAGAAAGGGAACGAGGCTAATAATGCGTAACCCTTACCATACAGGATTTCAGAAAGTGCGCAGAGTCTTAGCGTGCACACTTACCACTATCTGGATTTTAGAAAGTGCGCAAAAGTGCTCAGCGTGCTCACTTACCACCATGTGGATTTCAGAAAATGCACAAGGCTTAGCATGTGCACTTACCATAGCATAGATTTAAGAGCTTCTCGAGCATCTGCTCACAGATGCCCGGAAGTACTGAGCCAAACGGGAGTGGCAAGCTCAAAGATAACCCTCTGAGACGAGGGGAGCACTGCCTGAGACAGCATTTCACAAGAAGGTTCTCGCAAATGCCACCTATACTTCCCGCTCGATGCCTCAGCAAGAGGGGATATCCTGGTGACCAGGAAGCTCCTCAGGGGGACCTAGATATGGCATACCAGACAGGGCAACCTGAAAGCATAAGCCCAGCCTGGACGTCCAGGAAATTTTGCAGTGCCGTGCCGGGGGCCTGATGATCAAGAAGGCTCCCACAGAAGCCTGTGATCTGGCCGCATGATCCAGGAAGCATGAAGCCGGAACCAGGGCTATCATTCCGACTGGATACAACATCGACGAGTGAGGTAATCACTGCAAGTCGAGAACCCGGTTTCTGAATCCAGCAGAGGGGGTGCTCACCGAGTACCTACCCTAGAAAAGGACAGAAACATACAGGTCCCGGAAAACACTGCAAAGAAAGCTCGCAGATGGAATACACACAA
>NW_015554182.1:4750-4841 GCF_001515605.1 Sinocyclocheilus anshuiensis
GCGCGAGCCGCGACACTAGCCTTCTGTGCCCGTCTCTGATCATAAGACCGAGACAGGCCAGGACCCCTGGGTTGTTCGGGCTCAGACCTGG
>NW_015554183.1:0-821 GCF_001515605.1 Sinocyclocheilus anshuiensis
CCGAGCAAATATGCTGATTGGGTCAGGCGCACTGGTGCTCCTAAACATTTTTTTAATAGTCGCACGCAGTAGTTTTCAGAAATTGTCACACTGTAGAGCCCTCATTAATGTGATTATGTGGGTAGGTTTTTTTCCTACTATGGCAGTAAATTAAATGGGTAACGGTTACCCATATTTTTCAAAATATCTTTTGTGTTCAACAGTAGAAACTCCGTAGAAAAACAGATTTTGAACAACCTGCGGGTGTTCTAGCATCTGCTAAATGAATGAGTAAATGGTGAGTAAATTTAATTTTTTTTAAGAGAACTATCCCTTAAAGTGCACTTGCAAACTCTTACTTGCAGTGCTTTCAAGATGCAAAATTAGTAACCTCTCTGATTCGTGGATCTCACTTCAAGCATCTCACAGCCAGTCATAACACACACAATTCTACCATTATATTTAGTATTACAACATAACCTGACACAAAAGTGTTTTGTTTTGGCAGGCGTACTGACCTTGAGTGTCAAGAGCCAAACTCCGATCTTTCTCATGGCCCTGGAAAATCTTTGACTGATGGATGGCTCGCATCAACAGCCGCATGTATTCTCTTGACGGGCCACCTTCATCCACTGCCCCTTCACCTTTCTGCTCAGCATCAACAAAAACTATATCCAGTTTTGCTTCTGGGTTAAATCTTCGCCGCTTAACTGCTTGCAGACTGCACTGTAGTATATTTTCTCTGCATATGTTGATTTGGTTCACTGTTGGGCAGAGGTTTTCATCAACTTCATCAACAAATGCTGAACACTTTTGTATGTTTTCAAATATTGCTAGTTGCA
>NW_015554184.1:0-510 GCF_001515605.1 Sinocyclocheilus anshuiensis
CCGCCTCTCTGATGCACTGAGATTTTTGGCTAGCTTGCAGTACGCATACCCTTCGGATTTCTAACGATCGTGCTGTAGGTCGAGCCCCCTTCTCGATTGAGAACTGGGTGTGTTGCTCCCTCAGCTAAGTAAATTACTGCTATCTGTTGCATTGGAACCAGGGCCGTTTCTAGCCAATTTGACGCCCTAGTCGAAATCCCTATACCTCCGTAAGGATGCATTTAACTCGACAAAGCGGTCTAATAAAGGATGTACTGATCTCGTGAATTAGCGAATTTTACTATACAAATATTTTTTAATTGGATGTTAAAGTTTATATGGGAATATTACCTGGGTTTTGCTCCCTCAGCTAGAGATTTACTGCTAGCCACTCCAGCTAAGTCATCAACTTAGATCGAGTTGATGACTTCTCAAACATAGGGTTTTGGGATGCACCATTTCCATCTATGGGCTGCTCTTTCAATACCCTTAGAACGGTATTTTTAAATCCATGTTATCGTAAGTATGCAC
>NW_015554185.1:0-142 GCF_001515605.1 Sinocyclocheilus anshuiensis
CTCCGGCCTGACAGGGCATCATCACAATATGGTGAGGGGCGTAACCTTTCCGTCTCACGCTTGAGGTACTCGGCCAATCACAACGCACTGGATAACTGGCCAATCACAGCACACCTCGCTTTTTCAGACCGATGAGCTTTGT
>NW_015554185.1:658-1522 GCF_001515605.1 Sinocyclocheilus anshuiensis
TGTGCACACATCTATGTGTAGCCATTCATCCACATTTGAACAGAGTGGACAGTGAAATCCTGTAAATACAGAGTGATACGGAAGAAACAACATCAAACATGCTTTAAAACCCAGCAACACAACTATAGCTGTACAACTTTTACAACAGCAACACTGCTTTAACAAAAAAGCAAAACAGCAGGCTTTATAGGTAATATTTCCATTTACACAGTTTTGCAAGATCAGACGATATTGTGTCTAATGCATACACACCACAATATTCACTTCTTATTATTGAATTCTTGTAAATAAATATCACATTTGCAACTGGTCAGTGTTAATAAAATGCTGGGAAATCACTTCACGTAACCCTACAAGAGTTCTTACTGATTTTTAGGCTGTCTAAAAATAAATAAATAAATCACCCACTGACTTTCAAAGCTACGGAGCCCCGCACATGGCATGCAGGAAAAAAATAGTAGGCCCCTAGGCTAAATCGTGTGCACGATTTACTATTTCGTTTCCTTTGATTTATAAATTGTGCGCACGATTTAGAAAATCGAGGGAATGAAATAGTAATCGTGTACACGTTTTAGTACATCGAGGGAACGAATTAGTAAATCATGCGCATGATTTATTTTGTATTTTTTCTTGCATGTCATGTGCGGGGCTCCGTACAAAGCTGCTACATTGTAACGACTTTCTGCTTTGACGATCTTGATAGAAATGTAGTGGAGTGAAAAGTACAATATTTGTCTTTCAAATTTTAAAAGTAATAAGTTAAAGTTAAAGTTAAAAGTAATAAGTTCCCAGAAAAAAATATACTCAAGTAAAGTACCAATACTCAAAAAGTGTACTTAAGCACAATACTCAAGTAAATGTACT
>NW_015554186.1:0-130 GCF_001515605.1 Sinocyclocheilus anshuiensis
GACCGTAAATCAATATGGTGGCTAGTTATAATGTCCCTACGTTAGATATGTTTACGACTAAACGCCATTGTGCATAAAAATACCACAGAAAGAAAGTTAGTCAATATCACACGAAGAGTGCCAGTTTTCA
>NW_015554186.1:372-506 GCF_001515605.1 Sinocyclocheilus anshuiensis
TAATCAACCGTTTAAATGATTCGGTTCAATCGCAATGACTCACTTCTTAACAGTGACTTGCTGCCACCTGCCACCTGTTTTCATTTCATATTTAAAGTATCTTTTCGTTTTTAAAATAATTTTAAATATCAGTA
>NW_015554187.1:0-313 GCF_001515605.1 Sinocyclocheilus anshuiensis
CTAAGATAATAACCTAATACTTCAGCTAACCACACCTGGCAAAACATAGCTCCAAATTCTGTTTGATCTTGTATTAGTCTCTAGCCCTTACTCTCAACACGAGTTTGCCAAAACGTTGCAGATGCTCAGTCTAACTGCCCAGATGGCAGACCAAAAGGACTGGCCAGGCGTTGTGAGGAACACCCTTCTACCCAGGGCTGCCGACAACCTACTGCACCAGAGCCGAAAGCAACTGGACAACAAGGGAAGAGTACTACTGACTCATGACTCAAGCGAGAGTTATGGCTACAAAGAGCTCACCAAGATCATCATC
>NW_015554187.1:481-1417 GCF_001515605.1 Sinocyclocheilus anshuiensis
GTATCCCACAAGGACCCCAGCAGAATGGAGTTACAGGAGGAAATCAATAGACTTCAAAAGGCTCTGACAGCTGTTGAACAGCAAGAGCACCTAGGAAAGTTAGCCAGAAAGGACCTGGAAAGGAAACTTTCCCACACAAAATTACTATTGAAACAGCTAATTCTGAGCTCTTAGACAAAGTTGCCAGAATGTAGACTCTGATCCAGCAGGTGAACAACACTCAAGACGAACTTGACATGGTCCAAAGAGAACTCAGGTACTCTTATAGGCTGCAAAAGTAACCATAGTGGGAGAGACACCCTACTCCCTGACCCTCACTCAGCAGTGCAAACTCCCTCAGGCTTGCACCAAACTACGAGGGAGGAGCCAGCACTTTCTGCTTAATAACTCAGCAGACAGAACCATAGGACCTCCAGCAACCACAGAGAGGAGGGGTTCCCTCCCAAGCATCCCTGCAGCAGTGCATGATGTGACCCACAGAGACCTTGACAAGCTAGCCAGAAACATCCCAGCATTCACATATTATGGTGAAGAATGGAACATTTTAAACATTGCTTCCAAGCAGACCCAGTAATCAATCTTATGTGTCTGTCTCATAAGTTTTAGTAACTTCTTATACATGTGCATACCAGTTTCTGATCAAAATCAGATAAAACTATAGCTTGAATGTGCCTTCCTACAAGCAGTAAGAAGTTTTCAGCAGATAAAACTATAGCTTGAATGTGCCTTCCTACAAGCTGTAGAAAGTTTTCAGTGCTATAATGTGTTCAAATCGTACGATAAGAAACTAATCTGATTTTAGCGAAGAAATTCTCATTTCTGTTGTTAGTAGAGGGTATGCCTTTTCTGACGAAGAAAACTCAGATTAGCAACCCATATAAATGGTACCATAATAAATCAGTCTGATCTTGGGCGAAGAAATCCCCACTTTCAGCA
>NW_015554188.1:0-6219 GCF_001515605.1 Sinocyclocheilus anshuiensis
TGATTCAATGGCATATCCGTGTCTGTTCATGATAGAAATCCTACAACCCTTTCGAAATTATATTTGAACTATAAATAGAAAGAGACGATAACCAAGCAAATATTTAGCAACTACAACACTCATTGTTTAGTAGAAACACAATCAAAAGCTGTTGAAAGTGAAAATAAAACTTACATTTGTACAAAAACTGCCCTCCAACCGCATTCTCTGACGCCATTTTTTTTCTGAGCTCTACCATAGTCTACTAAAGCCACTCCCTCTCGGACGAACACGCACAGTATTGTGGGATATCAAAGGCAGTGAAGGATACATCTATGCTGCATTCAAAAATCAATCAGATGAAGGCATCTCATGAGACAGGAAGTAACGCTAACTTCGGATTCGGACATGCCTTGATGCCTTCCTACCTTGAAATGCGTCCTCCGAAGGCATCATTTTTCAGTTTTCGGATGCAGCCTATATTTTCAGTCTGTGTTCAAAAAGTCCAAAAGCCCATCAGAAACTCCACCCTCTCACAACCTTTACCCTACCAGGAAGTGTCTAGTCTTATGATTTCTTCCTTACATATCATACTGAAAGCTAAAAAGAGTGCTGTGCATCAAAGGAGGACACTATACAGGAGGATTTTTTGAGAAGTTTGTTGCACGAAATAGATTTTGATTGTAGTTATAATTGTTATTTAATTTTCAAAGTAAAGTTCAGAAAGTGAAAGTAAATTGTAGATTGTTGCAGAAGAAAAGGAAATGGATTCAAAATCTGTGGGAGAGCTTTCTTGTCCCGTTTGCTGTGAAATCTTCAAGGATCCTGTTCTTCTGTCCTGCAGTCACAGTTTTTGTAAAGAGTGTCTTCAACAGTTCTGGGAAACCAAGAAAACTCAGGAGTGTCCTGTCTGCAGAAGAAGATCCTCAAAACAAGAACCTCTCAGTATTCTAGCGTTAAAAAACTTGTGTGATTCACTGATAAAAGAGCGAAACGAGAGGCGCTCATCAGGATCTGAGGAGATCTGCAGTTTACACAGTGAGAAACTCAAACTCTTCTGTCTGGAGGACAAACAGCCGGTGTGTTTAGTGTGCAGAGACTCAGAGAAACATGTCAATCACACATTCAGACCCATCAGTGAAGTTCTTTCATCTCACAAGGTGAGACACATTTCTGAAATATTTTACAGAATTTCTGAGAAACTGCAGAATTTGTGAATCTTAGTCCTTCGCCTTCTGTTTATTCCTATTCATTTCCTTCTAGAAAGCAAAGATTTTAACCTTCTG
This sequence comes from Sinocyclocheilus anshuiensis, assembly GCF_001515605.1. NCBI lineage: Eukaryota > Metazoa > Chordata > Actinopteri > Cypriniformes > Cyprinidae > Sinocyclocheilus > Sinocyclocheilus anshuiensis. Next base: position 1,266 of record NW_015554188.1, read on the forward strand.
ACATCCATTAAGCCATGGATCAAATAGAAGCTTACTAAGCATTGCCAAGCTTGAGTAATTTTTACTGATCAAATATTGTTTTGACACAAGAATGCTGACTGTTCATCCTTTACGAATTGAAAAAAAATAAATAAATAAAAATGTACTGAAATTTTCATGCACAACTGGGACTGATTCCTGAGGATGACTTTTACAAAATATAAATACATTTAGCAAATCATATGAAAAAACATCCAAAAATTGTTGAAATTTATTAGCTACTTAAAGTTTCACAGATTTTCATCTTAACTTGTAGGAGGAACTGAATACAGCACTGAAATCTTTACAAAACAAGCTCAAACATGCAGAAGAAATGAAAGCAGAGTGTCATGAAACAGTTCAACACATGAAGGTGAGGATATCGAGTAAAGATTCAAACATTCACAGAGTTTATGATGGACATTAGTGGAGTGAGTGTTAATGCAGAGCTGACTGAAGTGAATGTGATGTGATTTCAGTCTCAAGCTGAGCACACAGAGCGTCAGATTAAAGAGGAGTTTGAGAAGATTCATCAGTTTCTCAGAGATGAAGAAGAAGCTGCAATCACTGCACTGAGGGAGGAAGAGGAGCAGAAGCAGCAGATGATGAAGGAGAAGCTGGAGGAGATGAACAGACACATCTCAGCTCTTTCACACACAATCAAAGACACGGAGGAGATGATGAAAGCCAGCGATGCCTGCTTTCTGAAGGTGACAACTGAATTTAGCTTCATTGTTTGTGCACAAAACAACCTGCCAATTACGCAACCAGTGATCAAACTCTTAATTTGTATAGAGAGAAAATTAACTGTTATGAGTGTTTGATGAGATATTAAAATGTCTTTCAAACTCTATATTTTCCAGAACTTTAGCATCACGATGGAAAGGTAAGTTGAGCTGCTGGTGTTTCTTCTCTCAGTGGATCTGAACTCAAATCCACTGCAGTTCTGACTCCTGAATGTTCTTCCAGAGTCCAGATCTCACAGCCGGATCCACAGATGAGTTCTGGAGCTTTGATTCATGTGTCACATTACTTGAGTGACCTGCGGTTCAGAGTCTGGAAGAAGATGCAGGAAACTCTCCAACACAGTGAGTCTCTAGAAAATCTGACAGCAGTACAAACGATTAAATACTGCAGATATAAACAAAGACAGACTGATTAACATGCGTTACAAAAAAAAATAAAAATAAATGTAATTATCACTTGAAATTCTATGGAGTTCAAGTGAATCTGAACTGTATTTCATAAGATCATCGGATCATACTGCAAACTCATAATGACTACAAAACAGTATATTCCTCGTGGTGTTTGTTTATGTATTAGGTTTACATTTCTAATACCATCATATTTCATCCTCTAATCTGATTTTATTCTCTTTGCAGCTCCGTTGACTCTAGATCCAAACACAGCAGCTCCTTGGCTTATACTATCTACTGATTTGACCAGTGTGTCGTACAGTGATGTATATCAAAATCTTCCTGATAGTCCAGAGAGGTTTGACAGGTATGGATGTGTTCTGGGTTCTGAGGGCTTTAACTCAGGAACACACTGCTGGGATGTGGAGGTTGGAGACAATACATATTGGATTGCTGGAATAACCACAGCATCAAACCAAAGGAAGGGAGAGGTTTTCTTTAACACTAATGTCTGTCTTGTGCAGTACATGAACAGTAAATACAGCTCACAATCACCAGATCAACCTTTGACTGTCTTCACAGTTAAAGAGAAGCTGCAGCGTGTGAGAGTTCAGCTGGACTGTGACAGAGGAAAGGTGTCCTTCTCTGATCCTCTAACTAACATCTGTCTCTGCTCATTCACAACAACCTTCACAGAGACTGTCTTTCCATTCTTATATAATCACTGCACAACTTCCCCTCTGAGGATCTTACCAGTTAAACTGATTGTAACAACTGAAAATCACAGTTAAATCTCATTTTGCTTTTAGATAAATTAAGGTACAAGAATGTTTGTAAAAATGCATTATTTTGCATTTTATGGTTCAACAACAACACTGTAATCAAAGGAAAAGGGTTCTCATTCATTGATAAAAAATCTACTCAAGCTGTCGTTCAAGCTACTCTAAAACATTTTTCACATTTCTTATGGATTTCTTATTGTTTTTTATCGAACAAGAAAAAAATGTAGGGCAGGTCTTGGTTCTATTCATCTAAAGTCCTGCGTATATCACCAGAGGAAAGTCTGACATTTTAACTGTTGTAATTTAAAAAAAATCAAATTAATTGAAATGGATTCATGTCAACTATAAGCAAAATACATCACTTGACAGCTTGGAATTTTCATTTTAGTTTTTTTTTTTTTTTTTATATTATTTGGCAACAATAATCTAGTGTAAATTTATTGTTATAGAAATGAAAGGAAAATTGCATTAATTATTTAACTGGTTGTGAGAAAATATGTCAACAGGAACAGAAACAGTGTTGCTGTATTTTTTTTTCCACTACTACTGTATCTGACAGTAGACAGTGAAATGAGAACTCACACCAGTCACTGCACTGGACTCTGAAAACAGCAAATATAGAGTCAATGGTAGCGACTTACACTTGACTAGCTGATTGGAAAACTAGTTATGACTTTTGCAGTTGCTACATGGTTATGATGATACACTTATTACATCAAGAGTAAGCTGTAAGATTGTCTCTACAATATAGCCCTGTGTCAAAAGAATACCAATTGGAGCTTGATAAAAGGTATGAACATTGTATTCAGTGTATCTTTATAGTGGAAAAATGTTCTTCACAAACCTTTTGGAACCTTTATTTTTAAGAGTGTTTAGAGGAAGATGTTAGGCTGCATCAAGCAGAAGTACGCTGCCTCCACAGACAGCATACAGAGGTCCAGTGAGAGTCCAGTGATCGTGTCACATCCAGTCTACTGAGACAGCTTCATCTGATCGATTATTTAAGGTAGCATGGATGTATCCTTCACTGCTTTTGATATCCCACAAACATACACTGTGTGAAATTACAGTATATTAATAATTGCACAGAGAACTTATACTGACAAGAAGTGAAAGCCAATAGAACGTTCCATTGCAGCAGCAGCAGCTCTACACTTCCTCCATTCTGCAGTCCACTAGCTTCTAGCTGTCGCTATGGCAAATATGAGCTGCTTTGTTTAAAAAACTGTACATTAAAGCTGAAATACACAACCTGAATGATGAGAACAATAACCTACTATCACTACATTAGTGATCATCAAATCCTTTTAACAGTTTATTTTACAGACTTTGTGTTTAAGTCTTCCCTTTTTTCACAAAACCTTTGCTCTCTAGAAACCATGTCAGTTTCGGTTGAAATTATTTAAAGTTCAAGTATTAGCATTATAAACACTGAATTAATACCAACAGATGAAATTAAATTAATGAGAGAAAAATTAGGAATGTTGGACAATAAATATATAACAGGAATATAACACCTTGACAGTACTGTTTTTGCAGTAGGCTATTGTCTTATATTAATGTACGTTAAAGGAAGACTGTAAACAAAAAACTTTTTTAATGTAAAAAAAATAATAAAATAAATAATAATAATAAAAAAAACGTACAGCCACCGTCTCCAAAATTATTAATTTAATTATTACAGACACAGCAATGCATCATGTTCTAGAATCTAGATCATCAAATTTGTGTTCCAGGGGATTAAAACGTACAATATATATTTCAGACCTAGTGGAGTAATAGTAACTAATAATATAGTAATAGTAAATGTGTAAAGTTGCATAAGCTCGTTCTAACTTAGTGTCATATCCATATAAATCATTATTGCTCTGCCTATAGCTAGAGCCGGCCCTGCATATACCTAACAATAAATATTCAATCAACGTGTCCACCAAAGCGTTTTAAGCCAGCAGAAAAATGCCAGGTGCTCTTCTGAAAACGGCCAGCTGGTGGTGCTTGAGAAAGCTTTGGTGGCACAGCATTTTTCCAGATGACGATTTTGGTTGGATGGGGAATATCCACGGCAGTAATGTTTTACTAGTATCACATTTTGAATAATATTACTGAATATAAAATGCAGTATTTTATAATGCAATATAACCAGTAATAATGTCTCCATTGTTGTTAAGACGTTGTACTAGTAGGATGGTTGATCGGTGTAGCATTTGTCCCGCCCCTCCTCCAATGATTGGAAGGCTGAGTAAAAAGTGACAGTGTCTGTCGAGCGCTGCGTTTTACCCAAAGTTGAACAGTTTTCAACTCTCAGCTACAAAAAAAAAAAAAGACAGCGCAAACGAACTTAAAAAAAAACAGCGCAAATTATCTTATAAAATATTATGATGGCAGTGCATCAAAATTCACTGTCATCAGTTTGTCAAAAAGAACACTGAACGTTTTATGCACCATGAACACACGGTAAGGAGCAGGTGTACAGAAAATACGAACATTTTCATGAATTTGGAAAGTTTACGTCTCTGTCACAGTTCGCTGTTTAGGAAGCACGCAGGAGGCACGAATAAACGAAAACAGTCTTTAATCAATGTCAAGTCAAGACAAGTCACCTTTATTTATATAGCGCTTTTAACAATACAGATTGTGTCAAAGCAACTGTACAGCATTAATTAGGAAAACAGTTCTCCTCTGGCCAGACGAAACCAGCAGTTCAATGCCAGGCTGCAGCAATGTCACATTGTGCAGACGACTCATCTGGTTCCTGTGGTCTTGTCCCGGTGGCCGTCTAGGAGACAAGGTCTTTACTGGGGATCTGTCTCTGGGGCTCATCTAGTTGTCCTGATTTCCGCTGACATTCAGGGCTGTTAGAGGTCATCTCTAGGTGCTGATCCACCATCTGGACTGGATATGTACTGGATCCGGGTGACTGCAGTGACCATCTGATCTGGATACAGACTGGATCTGGTGGCTACGGTGACCTCGGAATAAGAAAGAAACAGACTAATATTAGCGTAGATGCCATTCTTC
>NW_015554188.1:6764-6964 GCF_001515605.1 Sinocyclocheilus anshuiensis
GTTTTTAGGTCCTATAATTAACACCTCTGTTTTTTTTTTCAGAATTTATCAGTAAGAAATTACTCGTCATCCAATTTTTGGGGGGGATTTTTTGATTAGTTTATCAAATTGGTATGTTTCACCGGGCCGCGGAGAAATATAGAGCTGAGTATCATCAGCATAACAGTGAAAGCTAACACCATGTTTCCTGATGATATCTC
>NW_015554188.1:7236-13462 GCF_001515605.1 Sinocyclocheilus anshuiensis
GAAAGATTGCTATCAAATAGCACACCTAGGTTCCTAACTGATGACGAAGAATTGACAGAGCAGCCATCGAGTCTTAGAGAGTGTTCTAGGTTATTACATGCAGAGTTTTTCGGTCCAAAAGAATGTTGTGGTCGATAGTGACGAACGCAGCGCTAAGCTCCAGTAGCACTAATAGAGAGATACAACCACGATCAGATGATAAGAGCAGGTCATTTGTAACTCTAATGAGAGCAGTCTCAGTACTATGATACGGTCTAAATCCTGACTGGAAATCCTCACAGATACTATTTTTCTCTAAGAAGGAATATAATTGTGAGGATATTACCTTTTCTAGTATCATGGACAGAAAAGGGAGATTCGAGATCGGTCTATAATTAACTACTTCTTTGGGGTCAAGTTGTGGTTTTTTGATGAGAGGCTTAATAACAGCCAGTTTGAAGGTTTTGGGGACATGTCCTAATGACAATGACGAATTAATAGAACAATTGAATCAATGGAACACAGGGTACATCCACACTGGAAATGGCAAGAAACACACAAACATAACGAATAGAACCAACAAACACAGAATGCAAAGGCAAGGACTTCAATACTGGGGATAATTAACAAACACAGGTGCCAGGAATCATAATTAACCTAAACGAGGACAGGAAAAAGACCATATAAGGAAAACCAGGAACAAAGACAGGGGCAAAAACACAACAAAACAGGTCCATGATCCTGACATATCGGAAGGTGCGTTCTCGCACCGTAGAACAACAGAGGGGGGGAAATGGGTGGGAATTAAGGTGGAGGCTCAGGAGGAGGATGGATGTCCGGGAGGGGGCCGGCAGACAGAGTACAGGTAGGAGATGATGGAGGGAGGAGCCAGGGAGGAGGAGCGGACATTTGAGGGCACTTTCGAGGAGCGGGCACTGGAGGGTTCTTTCTAGGAGCGGGCACTGTAGGGCACTCTGGACTGGATTTGGGGACTGGAGCTCTCTCCTCTTCGGTGTGGCACATTCGCTGCACCATTCGCCAGCTCAGCCTCAGCCACGGTGCAGGGGGCAGAGCTCCTCTCCATGCTCACACCGTCCGCGGCTTTCTCACTCGTGGTGGGAATTGTCGCCGGCTCTCGCACCTGGTCTGACGGGTTGAGCTCCACATCCGGGGCAATCCTCCGCTCAGTCACTCGGCTTGGCGCTGGCTCGTCGATCGCGGCTGGAATTGGCTCTCTGTCATCGGTGGGCTCGGGCTGATGCTCCGCACCGTGGGGAGATGGTGGGCTGGGCACTGGGTCTGGAGTGGATCTGACGAGATCATCCACGGGGCAGGTGGTGGATGGTGATCCGTTTCTCGCCAGAGCCCACTCCACGAAGGCGACGAAATCCTCTCGAGGACCATACTCCTAGGTAGCTGGTGGTGCTAGCTAACAGCCGGAACAGTCTTGTATGGTCCTCGAGAGATCTGTCCCCCTGCTCCAGCAGGAGAAGGAGGAATTCCGGGCGGGTGAAGGGGAACTACGGAAACAAAAAATACTGTACAAAACGAAAAACAAAAACAGAGGGTAGGCATGGAGGTAACGGTTTTGGTCGGTTCTTCTGTCACAGTTCGCTGTTTAGGAAGCACGCAGGAGGCACAAATAAACGAAAACGGTCTTTAATCAATGGAACACAAGGTACATCCACACTGGAAATGGCAGGAAACACACAAACAATAACGAGTAGAACCGACAAACACAGAACGCAAAAGCAAGGACTTAAATACTGGGGATAATTAACAAACACAGGTGCCAGGAATCATAATTAACCTAAACGAGGACAGGAAAAAGATCATGTAAGGAAAACCAGGAACAAAGAGAGGGGCAAAAACACAAGAAAACAGGTCAATGATCCTGACAGCCACAATGACTTTATGAACGATTAACACAAAAAGTTATTCTGATTGTGTTTCATGAATGAGACCTACAGAGTGTAAGTAATATATAGCTCGGCAAAGTGCGGATTCGAACCCGGGTCGATTGCGTCAAATGAACGAAATGCGTCTTTTTTAAATCTTGTTTTAACCAGACATTGGTGGGTGGAGCTAATGTAACTAGCGCTTGCCAACAAGTGCGCTATTTGCACTTAATGTAAAGCCCCACAAATACAATAATGAGTTAATTCAGTGAAAAATTGGTCAAACTGAATCATTAAAAGAAGCTGCTTAAATTATTCATTTGTGAACCAGAATACACTTGATTGTTTTTGTTAGGACAGGATGTGTGCAGTGTTTTTATCTCATCAAATTCAGACTGCAAATTTACATTCACAAATCAGGACAATATGGCTTTTTTTGAGGTGCTAGAGATTCAACGTCACAGCTTACATTGACAGAATCGTGTCAGCAACTGTACTCAAAAATGTACAATACTGCCCATCTCTAATTAACATTAGCATAAGTAAAATGCATGACATGGCTGGTCAAGGTCAACTTTATTATCCCCAGAGGGCAATTTAATTCACAGCCAGCAGCAGTAAACCATACAATCAAGAAAACAATCACCCACCACCACAACACACATACAAAATCAAAGACTTCCATAAACAATATGCATACAATTATTTGGAATTTAAAAGACCGATGGCAGCTGGTATCAAATAATATTTAAATCTAGCAGTCCTACATAAAGCGACATACTGTCATGTTGAGGTCATGTGATCTCAACATGACAGTACTAATGAAAGACGATTGGTACCTCTTCATAAATGTAGAATAAAACATTTGTAGAAGTCTAGAAGTTTTTGTTTGTTTGTTTGTTTCTTGAAGACTGACATGTCTAGTGTCTCATCGCACAAATTAATGGCATATTTCCAAAAGTGCTTGTAACCCCCGTTAGGTGATTTAAGCAGAGGGGTTAACTCACAAAGGGAATAAACAATAACCCACTAGGGCTTAAATGATTATTGCAGGTACACTGTAAGTCAATCAGAATCTAATCAGAAGACGCAAGAATTCGTAAGAGGCAAGGCACACACACACATATTGTTAATACGCTTATTTATATAGGGTAGAATGATTTTTAGGGGAATTGACAGGATATGTGGTTGAATATGTCGATGACACTACATAAAGGCAAAAACAAGTAAATAAACCAAAAGAAATGCAAACTGAAATAAATGTATCAATCAGCTTTAAAATCTGACTTCCAACCAAATAAAATAACCAAAATGAATTGAAATTAAAACCTTAAACACAGGAAATTCTTTCCTCCAAAATAACTTAAATTGTACTCAAATATTCTATTGCAGGTCTGATACCCTCTTTCTCTTATTCTTATATACACAACTCAAATATATACTCGAGATCAGCAAATATAAAGTAATAAACCCAAATGTCAGTACTTATATGGAGTCACACATACAAATTCCCACTGTAAACACTTATTTGTACAAAATAAAACTGCATGAATGCGTATCAATGTAGTATCGTAACTCTTAGAATGCACAGTTCAAAAGAAAATGTCAGTCTAAATAATAATGAATGGTATTCTCCGTCCTCAGTTTCTTATAATCAGTGATCCAGTGCTTGAAAAGAAAATATTAGATACTCCAAACCTTCAAGAATCCAATGAAATATTTTGTTGGAGGCTTAGTGATACAGATGTCCACGGAGACAAAAGATAGATGTTTCTGGTCGATTTACGGTTGGCTCACCATCTTCACACGGTGCACAACTGAAGTGTTGATATCAGTGCAGTCCACAAATTGAAGGATCCAGATTCTAAGATAACAAAACTGGCCTGTGCACACACACAGAATGAAATCCTCAATCAATCCACACTTCACATACATTTCACTCAACATATACACATATTTACCACTCTGTACACATTTTTCTTATGACAATGTATACATTCACTGAACATTTTTCCCTTCCAAACACATCAATACACCATTGAGTCACTATATTCCAACATGCATACTAAATAGACATTTTTAACTCACCGATTCCCTTGTGTATTAATTATATTTCTTGTTTTTTTCAGGTTTCCGATGACGCAATGATGGCCTACTGGATTTCAACGCGGCGACGGTCATACGGATCAACAGGATATAAGTAAGTTCTTTCAAACTTATTTATCAACAAAATATCTGCAAAATAACTTACATAGTTTGTTCTTCGCAGGCGTACTTCAATTAAATCTAATAAATCAAGATTTCACGCAGCTTCTAACTCGTACTTCTCTTCTCGTGTTTTCTCTCACGCGCAGCTTCCCTAAGGGCGGAGTCAGCTTGACCTAATTACACTCGATTGGCTGCTCACCTGCGCAGCACAGACCTAGAGCTCAAATTAAAATTAAAGTTTTACATGTGATTATTTACTTCCCATCTTACATTGTAAGTAACCCATATCTAATTGGACATATATATACATTTAATCTTTTATCCTATTATTTCCTTTTACATTACTTAGTTATTTAGCTTAACTGTATTCATAATTGACTCAGACTACAAATGTCTTTGAGCCTGGGTTACACCCTCCCCCCTTAGAACCATGCAAGTCCCTTTGCATGTTGCCAGTAGCTGCATACTCTTGTGATGCAGGACAACTCATATGGGAACAATCTTGCAAGGACTCTGAAAAGGCTTCATTCAGGCCCTGAAGAAGGGACTGAACTATGGTTATCAAAGGGTTTCCCAATTTGGGGTAAGTCAAGATTTTGGGTTTCTCTTTTGTCCGAACAGACCTCCTTAACTCAGTTCTTGGATGCATGAATTCGATGGCTTCTTCGTCGATTTCCCTATGTTCATTTAATTCCTCTCCAGCCGAAATGGACCCTGGCACGGAAGATTCCACATTCAAACTTGGGTTCCCCTTCAGGAACTCGAGCTGCGTCGAGATCGCTTTGGGCTGCGCATGCTCCGCTCTCGCCTGGCCGTGTTTCATGAGAGCGGCCAGGCTCGCGATCCCGCTGGCAGCGGTCCCGCTGTTGCCGAGGCACAGCGCAGACTGTTGTCATGGGGATCGCAAGTGGATTTAGCGGAGGGATCCGAGACGGGCTCGGCCTTTTCTCGGTCCTCACCTGCTAGATCCGCGGCTCTATCTCAGGGTGCGGAAGCCCGCGCTGCGGTTTCTTTCCCCCGGAGAGAGAGCCAGGCACTTCATCTGTCTTCCTCCGAGGAGGTAGAGGTGATGAGTGTCGAGACAGAGGAGACTGTGGACTCACCACCGCAGTCCCTCACGTATGAGCAGCTCGTGGAGGTTGTGACTAGTGCTGTAGCCAAATTAAGTATCGATTGGCCAGCCGAGAAACAGGACGCTCGTACTAAGAGCAAATTAGACGAGCTTTTCCTGAGGGCGAGGTCACAGCCTTCACGACGGGGCCTTACGTTTTTTCCCGATCTCCATGCCGAGGTGTCAAGATCGTGGGAAAAAACGTCAGCATCATCCCTGAAGGCCCCGAAGCTTCCCACCAGGCCTGTTAAGCTTACATTTAGTCTGGTTGGGAAAGCTTATACGGCGGCAGGTCAGGCTGGCGCATGCTTGCACACCATGGTGGTGTTACAAGCGTACCAGGCTTACCTGCTCAAGGACCTGGATGACAGGGGGGAGGGGGAATCCGACGTAGTAGCTGAACTGCGTCGGGCCACAGGCCAGAGCTATCGGCCGTTCAATGGCAGCAATGGTGGCCACGGAGCGGCATCTGTGGTTGAATCTGTCCGATATGCAAGATAAGGACAGATTCTTCCTCCTAGACGCCCCGCTTTCGCCCTCTGGCCTTTTCGGCGACGCAGTTAACACTCGTCAAGAGGTTCCAGGAGGCGAGAAAGCAAGCGGCGGCGTTTCAACGGTTCCTCCCTCGTCGCTCCCAGGCCCATGGGGCTGCTGAGCGGGAATAGCCCCAGCCGTCAAGCTCCTCATACCGCCACTCACAAAGACAGAGTGTTGCAACCCGCACCCCTTCGCAAAACGAACGGGGGTCGGGGCGACGCTCTCAGTTGGGGTCTTCTAGACCGAAGACGGATCTGCGGACCGTTATTTTGTCGAAGAGGACCTCGACTAAGCGGTCCTGACGCCAACATCGTCAGGCCCCTGAGGGCAGCCCCACCTGGGGAGGAAAGGATAACACCTCAGTATACGGTGCCCGATCCTCCTCAGTGCCCTCACGGAGAGTCACTGATAACCCTGCCACCCTCGGTGCTTCAGGGCTCAGTGAGCTCCGACGAGCAAAATTCCCAGCTGCCGCCCGGCAACGGTACGGCAC
>NW_015554188.1:13561-13869 GCF_001515605.1 Sinocyclocheilus anshuiensis
GGTCGGACGTTCCCTGCCGGTCATCCGCTTCAGGGCACCGAACTGGCTCCTCTAATAACACCAGAGGCCAGCCTCGAGAGGCTGGTTCCCTTAGTAGATTTTCGGGTAGCGTGGAAACTTCTACCAAATATCTCGAAATGGGTCCTGCAGATTGTAGGGGAAGGTCATCCCCACACTAGTGGGCCCCGAGCAGGCTCTGGTAATGGAACAAGAAGTAGATACTCTCTTGAGGAAGGGGGCCATAGAACGTGTTCTGCCTCTCGAGAGAGCGTCCGGGTTCTACAGCCGTTACTTCATCGTTCCGAAGA
>NW_015554188.1:14178-26798 GCF_001515605.1 Sinocyclocheilus anshuiensis
GTCTCTCAACTGAGGTTGTTGAGACTATACTCCAGTCCAGAGCTCCCGCCACTAGGAAACAGTACGCCTTGAAGTGGAAACTTTTCGCTTCATGGTGCGGACAGCGACTGCAGGACCCAGTCAACTGCCTAATTGGTACAGTTCTGGAGTTTCTGCAGGAGCGATTCTCCGCAGGGTTATCTCCCTCCACTCTGAAGGTATACGTGGCGGCCTTAGCTGCTTACCACGCCCTTCTGGGTGGTCAATCATTGGGAAGACACCCACTTATCACTCGTTTCCTCCGTGGCACCCTGAGGTACAGCGCACTAAGGTGCCCTCATGGGAACATCTTTCTCCTTGCTATTTCCTCACTAAAAAGGATCGGGGATCTTCAGGCACTTTCTGTTTCGTGCCTGGAATTTGCTCCAGGCATGGTTAGGGCATTCCTTTACCCGAGGGCCGGGTATGTCCCTAAGATGCCCACTTTGTCACCAGGGCCCATAGTACTTCAGGCATTCTGTCCTCCTCCGTTCCAGGAAGTAGGCCAAGAAAGGCTTAATCTGCTCTGTCCAGTTCGAGCACTGGACGCTTACGCACACAGAGCTGCCCCGTGGCGTAAGGCGGATCAGCTGTTTGTTTGTCTTGGTCCGCCAAAGAAAGGATCTCCGGCGACCAAGCAGACCATGAGTAGGTGGGTGGTCGAGGCCATCTCACTAGCTTATGAGTCCTCTGGCCTTCCGTCTCCTATGGGGGTCAGAGCACACTCGACCAGGAGTATGGCGGACTCCAAGGCTTTCAACTTGGGTGTGGCCTTGCAGGACATTTGTGCTGCGGCGGGCTGGTCCTCTCCGCACACTTTTGTCCATTTTTACAACCTAGACCTGGCATCTACCCCAGGGTCCCAAGTTCTCTCTTCGTGATGTGCTCGCAAGATACACATACAGGCAGGGACTTGGTAGTATGGCGCAGTGGGTATCCTCGTTCCCAAAGCGATCTCGACGCAGCTCGAGTTCCTGAAAGGGAACGTCTCTAGGTTACGTATGTAACCATGGTTCCCTGAGAGAACGAGACGCTGCGTCTCTTTGCCATACTCCTGGCATCCCTGCAGGCGCTACTTCATCGAAGCTGGTTTGCGCTCTGCCGGATGCGCTTTTATACTTTCTGGTGCTTACGTCACCCCGCTCGTGACGTTTCACTGCTCCGTTGGACTGATTTGACACGTGCTTCAGAACGCGGTCACTCAAGGGCGTTCCCAAAGCGATCTCGACGCAGCGTCTCGTTCCCTCGGGGAACCATGGTTACATACATAACCTAGAGACGTTTTGCGCTATCAAGGTAGTTGAATGGGTTAAGTCAGCCAATTCTTCTCTTTCAGGTTGGACTCCAGGATTCCAAGGTAAGTTTCCTTCAGGATTTACAGGTAAGTCCTCCTCAGGGTTTACAGGTAAGTTCTCAATAACCTGTAATTCAGGCATTTAATTCGCTAAGCCTGTTCCCAAGGATTGGGCAATGTCCTCCTTCCCAGGTTGTGTCACTTCGGAAGTATGAACAGTGAGAGGCTTGCCTACGACTTCAAATTGGGGTCCTGAATAATAACCTTCCTCTTCTGAATCGGGAGTATCTTCTTCAGGACTTTCATAAATTGCTTTACTGCACGTTCTGAGCCTGGGAACCAAACTTTGTGTCTTGAGTTCACTCACATCAGAGGAAATAGTTCCGCAGGGAAGCAACAAGTCACGGTGTAGCGTTCGAGCAGGCCCTGTTTGAAACTCAGGACATACTTTGTACACAGGTAAATCGCCATAACGGTCTACCACTACATAGACTGTTTCCTCCCATTTGTCAGCAAGTTTATTCTTCCCTCTCAGTCTAACACTTCTCACAAGAACTCTGTCACCTTTGTCCAATTCAGATGCTGTCACATGTTTGTCGTAACGAGTCTTATTTCTCTCAGCCATCCTTTTGGAGTTCTCAACTGCAATGCGGAAACTCTCCTCAAGGCTTGACTTTAGGTTATTTACATGCTGAGAGTGTGTCACATCTGCCTTATCTCTGAGAGGTAATCCAAATGCTAAATCTACTGGAAGCCTGGGTTGTCGCCCGAACATTAACTCGTAAGGGCTAAACCCGGTGGTTTCATTTCTGGTGCAGTTGTATGCGTGTACAAGTGGCTTCACGTACTCCTTCCAGCAGCTTTTCTTCTTGGCCTCCAGGGTTCCAAGCATATTTAACAAAGTTCTATTGAACCTTTCAACGGGATTGCCCCTCGGATGGTATGGGGTTGTTCTGACTTTCCGCACCCCGGCAATATCACACAATTCTTTGATCAAGTGTGATTCAAAATCAGGGCCTTGATCACTGTGAAGGCGTTCAGTATAGCCATAATGACATATGAACTGCTCCCACAGACACTTCGCAACAGTCTTGGCTTTCTGATTTGGGGTCGGAACAGCAAGGGCGTACTTAGTAAAGTGATCAGTTATTACCAACACATCCTTAGTGTTACTGTGGTCCGGCTCGAGTGTAAGAAAGTCCATGCATACCAATTGTAAAGGGCGGTTGGTTGAAATGTTCACGAGTGGTGCAGCTTTTCTGGGTAGAACTTTTCTCCGTATACATCGACCACATGTTCTTATCATATGCTCTATGTCTGAAGCCATTTTAGGCCAATAGAATCGATTCCGCACCAAATCCAAAGTACGGTCGATACCCATATGACCAAGGTCATCGTGCAGATGTTTAAGCACATCAGAATGGTATTCTTCGGGTAAAACCAATTGATACATGACCTTATCAGCCACACTCTTCCTTTGATAGAGGACTCCATCGTGGAACTCCAATCGTTCCCTTTCCCTAAGAAGGTAAGGTAGCCTAGGAAGAGCATCACGGACAGTTCTTGAAGGGGTCTCTCCGGTCTGTATTTGGGTAATGACTTCTCTAATACAGGGATCGCCCAGTTGTGTTCTTTGGATTTCTGAAGGAAATAGATGGGGGATAGTTGGTAGTCCTCCACACTGATCTTCTTGCAAATAAACATCAGGCACTGCAGCTGTCTGCATTGTCAGGGAACTGATAAAAGCAGCAGGTAAGTCATGTGAATACTCAGACCATTGAGTAAGACGACTGTCGCAAATGGCTTTTACTACCTCACTACTGATCTCTTACCTTTCAGCTTCTGCAGTGAGCCGTTCAGCAAAGGTAAGTATTTGGTTTTCCTCATTGTCAGATATATCATCTATAGGGAGTTCTGAATGAGGTCGCCGAGACAACCCGTCGGCATCAACATTCTGTTTCCCACACCTGTACTAGAGTTTGAAATCGTAAGTAGAAAACGCTGCTAACCACCTATAACCAGCTGCATCTAGCTTGGCAGTGGAAAGAACGTAGGTTAAGGGGTTACTATCTGTCACTACCATGAAAGTACTGCCATAAAGGAAGTCGTGGAACTTCTCCGTGACCGCGCACTTTAATGCTAGAAATTCTAGTTTATGGGCAGGATACTTGGATTCGCTAGACAAAAGTCCCCGACTCGCATAAGCAATAACCCTAACTTGCCCATCCTGCTCTTGGTATAGGGCGGCACCTAATCCTGACGTGCTTGCGTCCGTGTGCAGAATATACGGTAACTTGGGGTCAGCGAATGCTAATATGGGGGCAGTAGTGAGTTCCTCAATGATTTGATCAAATGCCCTTTGGCAAGCTGTTGTCCACCTACTGTTGAAGAAATCCTTTGGATTTCGATAATGTCCATTGTTTCTCGACTTAATACCCTGACGAGTAGAAGGATATCCCGAAGTTAAGTCATTCAAGGGCTTGATCTTTTTGGAAAAATCCTTGACGAAGCGACGGTAATAACCAACGAATCCTAGGAAGGACCGAAGTTCTTTTAAATTCCTAGGAACTGGCCAGGTTTTGACCGCTGCTACCTTGTCGGGGTCTGTCTGCACTCCCTGGTCGGACACTATATGTCCAAGATACCTGACTGAGGTCTGTGCAAAGGTGCATTTTTCTGGGGCAAGTTTCAAACCGTATTCTTTGAGCCTCTTTAAGACCCTCAGTAGCCTTTCCTCGTGTTCTTCCAAATCCTCGGAAAACACAATTATGTCATCTATAAAAACAAGAACTTCACGGAGATTGATATCTGCCATACACTTCTCCATGATTCTCTGAAAGGTGCTGGGTGCATTAGTGACACCTTGAGGCATACGGTTGAACTCGTAGAACCCCACAGGACACACAAACGCAGTCTTTGCTTTGTCCTTCTCCTTAACCTCAATTTGGTAGAAACCAGACTTCAAGTCGAGTACTGAGAACCACTTGGATCCTACCAAAGCCATAAAAGTGTCCTCCAATTTTGGAAGCGCATAAGCATATTTTATGGTTCGTTGGTTTAATTTCCGATAATCTATACATAACCTAATGTCGCCACTCTTTTTCCTCACAACAACAATTGGTGAGGAATATGGAGACATTGATTCTCGTATGACCCCTGCGTTAAGCAATTCCTGCAGATGTTTCTTTACGGCCTCCATGTCTTCCGGGTGTATAGGCCTTGGCCGATGTTTGAATGGTGTCTCGTCCATGAGGTTAATTTTATGTTTAACCCTATCAGTGCGCCCAAAATCTTGAAGATGTAAGGAAAAGACTTCTGGCATCTCCCTTAACTGTGCAATAAGCCTGGCTTTCCATTCTGGTGGAATGAGCGAATTGCCAAAGTTGAACTCAAGAGAGGACTTTGTAGTGTCCCCAAGGGTAACTACAGATGTCTTAACAATCAAGCCACCAGGTAGAGAAGAGGAGGATGGATGTTCGATGACTACCCATTTGTCAGGGTACGCTCCTTGAACGGAAGCTGTCCCACAAAGAACTGTGCTTTGACCAGCTGGGATTGTTTGAGTTTGCTTCTCAGGTAAGCGCACTAGCCCAACATTTCCTTCCACACCTTGTTTTTGGCGTAACTCTAGGATCTTAAGGACCTGCTTATACCCATAAGAGGGTGAAAAGTAACGGGGTTTGTGTTGTGAAAAATCCTTGTATAACTCGTCCAAGGTATTTGTGCCAATCAATATAGACGGCTGAAAGGTAGAAGGAAGATCAGGGACAACAAGAGCTAAGGTAGGCACCTCCATACTGACTCCAACAAAATCTCTGGGGAAGATGATGTTAACTTCAACGTAACCAAGGTAGGGAACGTTTTGACCATTGGCACTCTCAACTTAAAGCAAATTGTCTAAGGAGTGAATTTGTTGGTCACCAAGATTTCGGTTGCAGAAAGACTGTGTGATGGTGGAGACTTGTGAACCCGTGTCGAGCAAACAGTCACACGTCATTCCTGCTATGTCTACCTGGGTGGTGCATCTAGTTCCAATTAACCCTCTGGGTATGACTGACTGCCGTGAGTTCACCCGTGCTCGTGACGTCAACACTTTATATGGTTTGGGACACTCTGAATAAATCTCAGTTCCTCCTTGCCCCGCAGCAGGAACTGCTGTTAGTTTAACCGTGGCTTGGGGCTGCCATACTGCAAATCCCATTAATTTTGCCGCTTCGTGAGTTGGTCTCTTTTTTCTGCCACTAATGTGGGATTAGGATCATTTGAACAAGAGCTGGCAATATGTCCTTCCTCTCCACACCTAAAGCAGTAGCCCGGTTTAGGTCTAGCTGGTTGTGATTTGTCCAAAGCTTTATCTTTTCCTCTGGGACTACCTGCGTTCTGTTTACTCACGGATTTGTTGGCACTTGTCGTAGAATTTGATTTGTCTTTAGACTGTTTTGAAGTTAGTACTGCAAGCTACTTTTGGAGCTCTGTTATTTGACTTGCCAATTGAGCAGTAACAGAATGCAACTGAGTCACATCATCTCCAAAAGCTGTCTGAGATCGTACTACAACATGCTGCTTAGAACTTCCCAAGTGTTGTTTCATCCGCAAACTTTTTGAAGCGTGTTTGTTCTCCTCAACACGTAACATTGTCATTAGCTCAGCAAAGGACGGAGGTGAGACCTTTTTCTGTTCTAATTGCAACTCTAAAAGCAAGGAGCTTTCCCAGCATCCTCTGCAAAACTGTTTAAGCAGATGCTTATTGATCTCTGAGTTAAGCACTCCACCCCGTCGCATGGTGGTCTGTAATGCCACGTGTAGTCGCTGTAAATAAGCAGACGGCTTCTCACCAGGCTTCTGAAATGTGTTCAGAAATTTGGCGAATAATTCATCACCATCTTCGATGGGTGCAAAAGCAGAATCGAGAAGCTGAATGTAAGCTGAAGGCAATGCTGTAGAACTAAGGGATTTTTCAATGTCTGCTGCTGGGGATAGGAGACTCTGCGTACACAGATTCTGCGTACTCGGTGGAAATCGGAGACCGTTGGGTCTTGAAGGAGGAGTTCAGCGCTGGCGCTCCAAGTTTCGTAGTCAACCTCATTCGGTGGGCGGGGAGTTCGCCCAGAGAAAGCACGAAGTCTCAAAGGCGAGTTCCCAGATATCGCAAAGTCACTAGTGCGTACAAGATGCTCCACTACAACTTTTTGTACTGCAGGTGGATTTAAGTCACTGACGGTGAGTGATGGGGATTCTGGGCATGTTGCTGCAGCTACTGGTGGAACAGTGTAAGGTCGTGCAGCATTTGTTGGCACCTGAGACTGCCTAAAAGTGGAATCGGTTTGGGGCAGGTCCGCCGGATGAGCAGGTAAAGTGTCGCCAGCTTCGACAAGGGTGGGCTCAGAACATGGTTTTGGCACAACCGCCTCATGAATATGAACCAACACGCCCCTCAGAACATCCTCAAAACTTTCCCCACTACGGCCTGCCAGAGCTTCCAGCTCACTGAGGTAAGTTTGGGTTGTGATCTTTCCCAGCCTCTGAACATAAATATCTGACAGGGCTTTTACATGGAAAGAGACATCAGGATTATTTTGTGCTTGTTGGACATAGGGAAGCACTGTCCGTAGGGTTTGCACCGCTAGTCCTGAGTTGAATTCAACTATTAAAGACTTCTCTGTCTCTAAGCTAGGATCACTGACTGGGATTGTTCTATTAATTGACCCGTACTGTTTCACATAGTCCAATATTTCCTCATCCATTTCCGTTCCGGTTATGCCATTTATTAAAATAGCATTTGGGACTTTCACACATTCTTTTTCTACAACCTCCATCTTGTTCTATTTGTTGTTGTTTTTAGTTTTCTCAAAGCGAGAACTATAAATCACTTATAGTAAATATGTGTGTGGTTCCCTTTGCCTCTCCTGGCTGGCTCGCCACAAATGAGTGTAACCCCCGTTAGGCGATTTAAGCAGAGGGGTTAACTCACAAAGGGAATAAACAATAACTCACTAGGTCTTAAATGATTATTGCAGGTACACTGTAAGTCAATCAGAATCTAATCAGAAGACGCAAGAATTCAAAAGAGGCAAGGCACACACACACACACACACATATGATGTTAATGAGCTTATTTATATAGGGTAGAATGATTTTTAGGGGAATTGACAGGATACACGGTTGAATATGTCGATGACACTACATAAAGGCAAAAACAAGTAAATAAACCAAAAGAAATGCAAACTGAAATAAATGTATCAATCAGCTTTAAAATCTGACTTCCAACCAAATAAAATAACCAAAATGAATTGAAATTAAACATTGAATTTAAACACAGGAAATTCTTTCCTCTAAAATAACTTAAATTGTACTCAAATATTCTATTGGAGGTCTGATACCCTCTTTCTCTTTTTCTTATATACACAACTCAAATATATACTCGAGATCAGCAAATATAAAGTAATAAACCCAAATGTCAGTACTTATATGGAGTCACACATACAAATTCCCACTGTAAACACTTATTTGTACAAAATAAAACTGCATGAATGCGTATCAATGTAGTATCGTACCTCTTATAACGCACAGTTCAAAAGAAAATGTCAGTCTAAATAATAACGAATGATATTCTCCGTCCTCAGTTCCTTATAATCAGTGATCCAGTGCTCGAAAAGAAAATATTAGATACTCCAAACCTTCAAGAATCCAATGAAATATTTTGTTGGAGGCTTAGTGATACAGATGTCCACGGAAACAAAAGATAGATGTTTCTGGTCGATTTACGGTTAGCTCGCCATCTTCACACGATGCACAACTGAAGTGTTGATATCAGTGCAGTCCACAAATTGAAGGATCCAGATTCTAGATTCTAAGATAACAAAACTGGCCTGTGCACACACATAGAATGAAATCCTCAATCAATCCACACTTCACGTACATTTCACTCAACATATACACATATTTACCACTCTGTACATATTTTTCTTATGACAATGTATACATTCACTGAACATTTTTCCCTTCCAAACACATCAATACACCATCGAGTCACAATATTCCAACATGCATACTAAATAGACATTTTTTTAACTCACCGATTCCCTTGTGTATTAATGATATTTCTTGTTTTTTTCAGGTTTCCGATGACGCAACGATGGCCTACTGGATTTCAATGCGGTGACGGTCATACGGATCAACAGGATATAAGTAAGTTCTTTCAAACTTATCAACAAAATATCTGCAAAATAACTTACACAGTTTGTTCTTCGCAGGCGTACTTCAATAAAATCTAATAAATCAAGATTTCATGCAGCTTCTAACTCGCACTTCTCTTCTCTTCTCGTGTTTTCTCTCAGGCGCAGCTTCCTTAAGGGCAGAGTCAGCTTGACCTAATTACACTCAATTGGCTGCTCACCTGCGCAGCACAGACCTAGAGCTCAAAATAAAATTAAAGTTTTACATGTGATCATTTACTTCCCATCTTACATTGTAAGTAACCCATATGGGAAATATATATACATTTAATCTTTTATCCTATTATTTCCTTTTACATTACTTAGTTATTTAGATTAACTGTATTCATAATTGACTCAGACTACAAATGTCTTTGAGCCTGGGTTACATGCTGTTCATTTTTTATATGTAAATCATTTTTAATCAGCAAAGCATCACACAAAAAGCTAAAAAGTACACTTTTAAGTGGTGGACAAAGCCTTGTTATTATATGTTTTGTAAGAGACTCAATTGAGGTCTGTTCCATGACATTTACTGAATAAATAAAACTGAAACAATCCCACATGCATATGAACAAATTTTGTGTAACTTTTGACTTCTATCATTGTTGTAAAGTGTCATGTATTATTGCTATTGAATGATCATTAAAAGACTACTGTATAAGATTATGTCTTAGAGACAAGTGCTCAGAGCTGGATGTTGACCTCACTGTATGTACCGTCACCATCAACAGTGCTTTCATTGCCATCCGAGAGGAATCCGCTGCCAGAGTGCCATGTCCTACACTCCAGTGCTGTAAGTCTCTGCTTTAGGTGCTGTTGAGTCGCTGTGTACTCAGCCAGTAATCGGGCAAACCGAGTCTGTAGTATTTCAAGAGAAGCTTCTAACCTCTCCACTTTCTACTCAACCTGTTCTTCTCCAATTCCACCTGTGTCCAACTCCTCCAGAAGACCCTCCTTCAGCAGGATCTGTCTTCCCCTCTCTTCCAGAGCTTTCTTAGCATCCGGATACTCCATTACAGACTCCATCAGGTCATCCTTTGACAAACAGAAGAGGTCAGAATAGCCAATGCTGCGGATGTTAGCGTAAATAATTAAAAAATATATGTCCTGCAAATTTTAGCCACAAATGTGACTATTTCCTGAGAATGACCATGCATCATATGAATAGAAATAATAATACAAATATCCAAATATAACTCTTAGCAACATAAATTTCACAGATTTTCATCTTAACTTGTAGGAGGAACTGAATACAGCACTGACATCTTTACAAAACAAGCTCAAACATGTAGAAAAAATGAAAGCAAAGTGTGATAAAACAGTTCAACACATCAAGGTGAGGATATTGAGAGTCAAACATTCACAGAGTTTATGATGGACATTATTGGAGTGAGTGTTAATGCAGAGCTGACTGAAGTGAATGTGATGCGATTTCAGTCTCAAGCTGAGCACACAGAGCATCAGATTAAAGAGGAGTTTGAGAAGCTTCATCAGTTTCTCAGAGATGAAGAAGAAGCTACAATCACTGCACTGAGGGAGGAAGAGGAGCAGAAGCAGCAGATGATGAAGGAGAAGCTGGAGGAGATGAACAGACACATCTCAGCTCTTTCACACACAATCAAAGACACGGAGGAGATGATGAAAGCCAGCGATGCCTGGTTTCTGAAGGCGACAACTGAATTTAGCTTCATTGTTTGTGCACAAAACAACTCACCAATTACCCAACCAATGATCAAACTCTTAATTTGTATAGAGAGAAAATGAACTGTTATGAGTGCTTGATGATATATTAAAATGTCTTTCAAACTCTATATTTTCCAGGACTTTAGCATCACGATGGAAAGGTAAGTTGAGCTGCTGGTGTTTCTTCTCTCAGTGGATCTGAACTCAAATCCACTGCAGTTCTGACTCCTGAATGTTCTTCCAGAGTCCAGATCTCACAGCCGGATCCACAGATGACTTCTGGAGCTTTGATTCATGTGTCACATTACTTGAGTAACCTGCGGTTCAGAGTCTGGAGGAAGATGCAGGAAACTCTCCAACACAGTGAGTCTCTAGAAAGTCTGAAAGCAGTACAAACGATTAAATACTGCAGATATAAACAAAGACAGACTGATTAACATGCATGATAAAAATAAATAAATACATAAATGTAATAATCACTTGAAATTCTATGGAGTTCAAGTGAATCTGAATTGTATTTCATAAGATCATCGGATCATACTGCAAACTCATAATGACTACAAAACAGTATATTCCTTGTGGTGTTTGTTTATGTATTAGGTTTACATTTCTAATACCATCATATTTCATCCTCAAATCTGGTTTTATTCTCTTCGCAGCTCTGTTGACTCTAGATCCAAACACAGCACATCCTCGGCTCACACTCTCTTCTGATTTGACCAGTGTGTCGGACAGTGATTTACGTCAAAATCTTCCTGATAATCCAGAGAGGTTTGACTGGTATGGATGTGTTCTGGGTTCTGAGGGCTTTAACTCAGGAACACACTGCTGGGATGTGGAGGTTGGAGACAATACATTCTGGAGTGTTGGAATCACCACAGCATCAAACCAAAGGAAGGGAGACGTTTTCTTTAACACTAATGTCTGGCTTGTGCGGTACAAGGACAGCAGATACAGCTCAAAATCCCCAGATCAACGCTTGACTGACTTCACTGTTAAAAAGAAGCTGCAGCGTGTGAGAGTTCAGCTGGACTGTGACAGAGGAAAGGTGTCCTTCTCTGATCCTCTAACTAACATCTGTCTCTGCTCATTCACAACAACCTTCACAGAAACTGTCTTTCCATTCTTATATAACTACTGCAAAACATCCCCTCTGAGGATCTTACCAGTTAAACTGATTGTAACAACAGAAAATCACAGTTAAATCTCATTCTGCTTTTAGATAAATTAAGGTACAAGAATTTGTTGTTTTCATTGTTTTGCATTTTATGGTTCAATAACAACACTGTAATCAAAAGAAAAGAGTGCTCATTCAGTGATAAAAAAATCTACTCAAACTGTCGTTCAAGCTACTCTAAAACATTTTTCACATTTCTTATGGATTGCTTATTGTTTTTTATCGAACAAGAAAAAAATTTAGGGCAGGTCTTGGTTCTATTCATCTGTTGTTGACTGGATTTTGATAGATTTTTGGATTTGATTGATTTTGATTGGAGTTACACTCAAATATGAATATGATCTTGAATTTCCCTTGCGGTAATTGAGTGGCTCAATAGCGCGGTATTACCGCCATAAATATACACAAACACACACACACACACACACACACATATATATATATATATATATATATACGCTCACCTGAAAGTTATAACACACAGTATATAACACCTACTCAGATCCTGCTCAAGTCGCTGAGTATTGTTCTGCGTTTATCACTCTCCTAGTGATAGCTGCTTTACGGAGCCATTCCGAGTTTTCTGAGTGAAAGTCTAGTTTATTCCTGTTTATTGCCTTAGCCATTCGTGTCTGTATGATCTCTGCCTGCCCTGAAGTATATCGCCTGTCTTGGATTACCCCTCTCGTCTCGCTCTGTTCCTCTTGCCTGTGTTGACCATGTCTTTAAATAAAGCCTTGCAGATGGATCCACATGTCTCTCGACTCGTCAGCTCTGTAACAGAATACAGAGTTTTCTGTGATGGCATTAATCAACCTTTAAGGTCTAAGCTTAGACGCGAAGGTCCGCGTTCGTCACTCAGTCAGTTTCTGGACTATGCTCTGTTGACTGTTCGTTCATCGTTCACTGTGGGTGTCGTGGAGGAACGCGACCCCGCACTCACTCGTATAATGGCGGCCGCACTAGAGCACGCTCACAAAATGGCGGCAACAGCGGAGCCTGATCGCAAAATGGCGGACACAACAGCGCCCAGTTATGTCACAGCTGCCAATCCTGAATCAAATCAAGTCACAGTTGATCGTCATGAGTCAAGTCAAGTCACAATTGATCTGCATGAGTCTAGTCAAGTCACAGTTAATCGTTATGAGTCAAGTCAATTCACAGTTGATCGTCATGAGTCAAGTCAAGTCACAACTGATCGTCATGAGTCAAGTCAAGTCACAACTGATCG
>NW_015554188.1:27176-30251 GCF_001515605.1 Sinocyclocheilus anshuiensis
GCGATCTCTCCGTGCTTTTAAAGTAGAAATTATTTCTCTTTGCTCCTGGATTAAACTTTGTCAAAAGTTATCAATAGAATAGATCCACGCCTGATCGATGAAAATGCTACAAGAAATGTTATTGGCTGTAAGTGAAATGCACCAGAAAGTCTTTCAACAATCAAAGATGGAACTTTAATTTATTTACCATGTAAAGCCCTATTCGCACAGGTTTAGTATTATCTGGGGACCTTGTGTGATTTTGAAATTACCCCCACATCTGAATTTCGTGTGGTGCATTCGTACGGGATAAGCGAACCCTGTGATTTTACTCGAATTTACTGACTTGTCTCCCGGATACCCGGATGTCAAGGCTTTGAGAGTCCCGTTCTATCCAGAATACTATCAAACACTCCAACGCAGCTCCATTCTTCGCGAAAGATGGATAAAAAAGCGCACAGGAAACAAAACCCTCGAAAAATGATATACGACCCGCCAAATGCTGGCCGAATCACAGAGATTCCGATTCGCACAGGACAATATTATCAGAGGACCTCGGTGTTCGGCGAAATATGGTAAGTCATTTGTGGGGGAATTTTTACTTTACAAATTACAGACATGGTCGATTCACACGGGATTAAGATCACAGACAACCTCCGCAATTATTACAAATGACTGGAGGTCACCAGGTAATGAAATCAAGCTTTCTTGTGCTGTAAGCTTTTGCAACAAAGTTACCCTATTTTAAAAACACAAATACACAGAATGAGCAAATGTTTAAGATTGAGATTTTTGTAATGGTAATTGATCAATATTTATATGTATGTAGATAAAAGCCTATATTAAAATATGTTCATCATATAAAGCGAATGCGTCTTTTTAGAAGACTTTGATTAAACCAATTTCAGAGCTTGAAATAATGATTGCCTTGAAAAAATGGATGGACAATTTTTTTAAATATTTATATGGCAGTATACAGTATGTGGTAGTTTTGCCAATGGTATTGAAAATGATTAGTTGTCATGAAATCAAAAATGACCCCTTACTTTTTTAGTGCACATTATTAGTCTTGTGGTGAACAATTGAACCATGCAAGTCAATACAATGGGGGAAAAAAAATGTCTGCTGTTGCTTCTGCTCTGGAATGGCGTTCTCGCTCTGGTGACGTCAGTTTGACGGCTTGGGGAGAATCCTCTTGTTAAGTATGACGTAAGGACTGCTGTTTCCGGGTCCATGCCTCTACTTATTTCACTTGAGAATACTATCTCATCAGCCATTTATGAGCACTATTTAAATAATATTACATATTTAAGCTAAGCATTTAAAAATTTGCTATGCACAAGTCTCAGTGCTCTCAGTGTCTCAGACACTAATATTTGAGCTGAATCACTGTCAGGCCATCCGGGATTTCAGTATGGAGATAAAGGTTAGGGTTATAATTTTTCAGTATTACATGACATCGTGAGTGTGTATATGCACAATTTGTTGTTTTTTGGGGAGCTTCTGGCAGAGCGTTAGGACCCATAAGCAATGAAGCATGATGTCAGACGTAACAAGCAGATATTCTTAACCACTATCCAACCGTGAATCTGCTATGAGCAAGAGGTGGAGAGGAGGGGCACCACAATAAAACCTCACCCTTTATTCAATATTCCATTTCACTTGGAAATACATCACAACACTGAAGTCAGTTGCAACTTCCGGTTCATGGATACTTTGATACTGATATTTTTCAAGGTATTGAAGTTAGAAATTCCTGTATCATGACCACTAATTCACATACTTTGTCAATAAGATAAAAGTGGGTTTTGTTCAAAGTAGCTATTATCCACATAGATCTTTGATATGAATATGTTTTGGTAATTAATTAAATATCGCCGGCTAAAAAGTAACTAGTAACTAGTACTCTGAGTAGTTTTTGAGAGGAGTACTTAGTACTTTTACTTAAGTACTGTTTTGACACCAGTACATTTATTTGTAATTGAGTATTATTTCAGCAATGTAACAGTACTAGAAATTTTCAGTTTTATATGTTATTTAATATAATAATTAATTGATAATAATTGTTTAAATTAATATAATAATTGATACTTTTGACTTTTCTTAAAAAAAAATGTTTAAAGGCTGAAATGTGAAGTGCAGAGCTTAAAAGGGTCTTTAAAGGTCTTAAATTTGATTTTAAAAATCCTGCAGATACCAGGTTATTTTATGGTACCATTTGGAATAACTTTTTTTTTTTTTAATTAAGCCCTTTTTAACTGTCCTTTTAGGTTGTTTTGAGAATGTTCTGTAGGCTACTAATAAAAAAAGGACCAGTCACGTCACATCACAACTGATCATCCAGAGTCACGTCACATCACGTCTGTTCGCTCAGAGTCCTGTCACTTCCTGTCTGTTGCACCCAGATCCTCAAGGACTGTTCTTCAGTATCCCAGATTGGCATCCAGCGTTGAGGACCCACCGCTGGTGTCGGCACGTGCAGCTGGTATCCCTAAACCAACGCTCTCAAGCCCTCCAGTTCCTGAACTATTTCCCTGTCTGTAGCACTTCACACAATAGGTGTATTTGGGCTGCTTACACCACCACTGGAACTTTAGAAACAGCGGCGGCCACTGTGATGTCTCCCGAGGTGGCGGCTGATGCTGAAGATCCTCCCGAGGTAGTGGCGCACGCTGCCGTCTTCCCCGAGGTGATGGCGCCCACTGTAGCTTCTCCAGAATTGGCGGCCCATGCTGCAGAATCTCCCGAGGTGGCGGTGCTCGCTTCAGATCCTTGCGCGGTGGTGGCTCCCAGCAATGCACCTTCAGCCTGTCATGTCGCGGTCAAAGGAACCATTGATGAACGCTGTACCTGTCAAGCTAAGGAGAATGTTAATGAACTCTACCTGTTTCCTGATGTTACTACTGTAGAACCTCCAGAGGTGGCGGCATCCGCTGCAGAACCTCCAGAGGTGTCAGTGGTATCCGTCTGTGAACTCTTTGCCTGTGCTGTCATGGCTATTGAGGCCGTCTGCGAATCCTCGTCCTGTCCTGTCACGGCTATGGAGGCCGTCTGTGAACTCTTTGCCTGTCCTGTCCTGTCACGGCTATGGAGGCC
>NW_015554188.1:30424-31999 GCF_001515605.1 Sinocyclocheilus anshuiensis
ACTCTTTGCCTGGCCTTTCCTGTCACGGCTATGGAGGCCGTCTGTGAATCCTCGTCCTGTCCTGTCACGGCTATGCAGGCCGTATGTGAACTCTTTGCCTGTCCTGTCACGGCTATGGAGGCCATCTGCGAATTCTCGTCCTGTCTTGTCACGGCTATGGAGGCCGTCTGTGAACTCTTTGCCTGTCCTGTCAGGGCTACGGAGGCCATTTATGAACTTTTATCCTGCTCTGAACTGGCCGAGGAGGCCATCTCTGAAGTCTCGTCCTGTTCTGAACCAGCCATGGGGGTTGATTGTGAACTTTCTGTCACAGCCAAAAACTCTGCCTTTGAACCCTTAACCCTACCTGTCATGAGCCCAGAAACTATTAATTCACCCCATGTCCTTCCCGTTAACCCTGTCACTGCCACCCAGTCTCTATCTGCTCCGTCTGCTCAGCCATGGTGGCCTTCTGCTCTGCCGTGGTGGTCTTCTGCTCTGTCTGCTCTGTCGTGGTGGTCTTCTGCTCCGTCTGTTCCGTCTGCTCCACCATGGTGGTCTGCTGTCTGGCCCTGGTGGTCTTCTGCTCCGCCGTGGTGGTCTTATGTTCCGTCTGCTCTGCCGGGGTGGTCCTCTGCTCCGCCTGCTCCACCGTGGTGGTCTGCTGTCTGGCTCTAGTGGTCCTCTGCTCTGCCGTGGTTTTCTCCTGTCTGGCTCTGGTGGTCTTCTGCTCTGCCGTGGTGGTCCTCAGTTCCACCCATACTGTCGGATCTGTCCTGGTTTCCTGCTTCGCCGGTTCAGCCTGGGTACCCTGCTCTGCCCCAGTCTCCGGTTCCTCCACTGGACCTGGCCCTCCGTCCCTCCCCCTGTTCCGCCTCCGCTCCACCGCCCTCCTGGATTATTTTGAATTAGGAGCTTCTGGAAGCCGCTCCTTGGGGGGGCTATGTCACGAATCCGGTTGATAAACTTCCGTTCACTCACCACCAGAGGTCACCCGCTCACTACATGGACTCTCACACTACACAGACTGTTACACTATACCCTGGACTACATTTCCAATCATCCATTGCACTGATTGCACACAGCTGTAACCAATCACACGCTCACCTGAAAGCTATTACACACACTATATAACCATCTACCCAAATCCTACTCAAGTCGCCGAGTATTGTCTGTGTTTATTACTTTCCTAGTGATAGCACTTTATGGAGCCAGTTCCAGTTTTGCTAGTTTAGTCATAGTCTCACTTTGCCTGTTTTCCTGTGTTCAGATTCTTGCCCGTGTTTTTGGATTACCCTTTTTGTCTTGCTGTTTTGGACTCTGTTTGCCCCTGCCTGGATTGTTGCTATGTACCTGGATTATCTCTCTTTGCCTTGCACTGTTGGATATTGTTCACCGTCGATCGACCCACGCCTGTTTACTGGACTGCTCTTGTGTTTTGCCCGTACCATACCTGTTCGCTGGTGTTTCGACCCTGCCTGTGTTTGTGACCACGTCTTTTAATAAAAAGCTTGCATATGGATCTGCACGTCTCTCGTCTTGTCAGCTTCGTAACAGCTTGCAAGTTTGAGTTTTTTTTTTTTTTTTTTTTTTGTG
>NW_015554188.1:32248-33650 GCF_001515605.1 Sinocyclocheilus anshuiensis
TCTGTCACAGCCAAAAACTCTGCCTTTGAACCCTTAACCCTACCTGTCATGAGCCCAGAAACTATGAATTCACTCCATGTCCTTCCCGTTAACCCTGTCACTGCCATAAAGATTATTCAGTAACTGTCTGCTTGTTCTGTTTCCCAAAGTGTGTCTAATTCTGAACTATCTGTCTTGCCAGTCTCAGTCAATGAGTTAAATAATGAACGGTCTGTCCACACAGTGTCAACCCATGAATCTGTTCCTGAATTATCTGTCTGTCCACTGATTTCAAGTAATATGTCTTATTATGAACCATCCATCTGTCCAGTTTCTACTAATGCACCAGTGTGTAATATGTCTGAATTTTCTGTCAGTTCAGTTTCAGTCACTGAACTGACTGCCTGTCCAGTTTCAATCAATGAGTCTAGTTATGAACTGTCACCTCAACCAGTCTTTGCCAAGGATTCCAATGCTGAATTGTCTGCCTGTTCAGTTTCAGTCAGTGAGCCCGTTCATGAACTGTCTGCCCATTCAGTTGTCACAAGGGAAAATATTGTTGAACTTGGTGTGTTTCCTGCCTCGGTCCTTGAGACCGTATATGCTCTGTCTGTTTCTTGTGTCACCGTTTTCCCTAGTTCCCAGTCTCTACCAGGAGTCTCTGCTCCATCTGCTCAGCCATGGTGGCCTTCTGCTCTGCCGTGGTCTTCTGCTCCGCCTGTTCCGTCTGCTCTGCCATGGTGGTCTGCTGTCTGGCCCAGGTGGTCTTCTGCTCCACCGTGGTGGTCTTATGTTCCGTCTGCTCTGCCGTGGTGGTCCTCTGCTCCGCCTGCTCCACCGTGGTGGTCTGCTGTCTGGCTCTGGTGGTCCTCTGCTCCACCGTGGTGTTCTCCTGTCTGGCTCTGGTGGTCTTCTGCTCCGCCGTGGTGGTCTGCTGCTCCGTCTGCTCTGTCGTGGTGGTCCTCAGTTTCACCCAAACTGCCAGATCTGTCCTGGCTTCCTGCTACGCCGGTTCAGCCTGGGTACCCTGCTCTGCCCCAGTCTCCGGTCCCTCCACTTCCACGTGGACCTGGCCCTCCGTCCCTCCCCCTGTTCCGCCTCCGCTCCACCGCCCTCCTGGATTATTTTGAATTAGGAGCTTCTGGAAGCCGCTCCTTGGGGGGGCTATGTCACGAATCCGGTTGAACACACACTATAAAACACCCACTCAGATCCTGCTCAAGTCGCCGAGTATTGTTCTGCCTTTATTACTCTCCTAGTGACAGCTGCTTTGCGGAGCCATTCCAAGTTTTCTGAGTGAAAGTCTAGTTTATTCCTGTTTATTGCCTTTCCTGTTTATTCCTGCTTATTGCCTGTTTTAGCCATTCGTGTCTGTATTATCTCTGCCTGCCCTGAAGTATATCGCCTGTCTTGGATTACCCCT
>NW_015554189.1:0-363 GCF_001515605.1 Sinocyclocheilus anshuiensis
CTCCACCGGCCTCGCTCCATTCCCACGGCTCTCGGCCCCGCCCCCCACTTGTCACAATAAGTATTGAAGATTTGGAATCCGCTCTTGCCAGTCTTAGGGCTTCAGCAATTGAGAGCAAGCCAGTCTCGGTTGAATGTACACTTCTGAAACCAGACTGGTTGCTGTCGAGGAGGTTGTTCTGTGTGAGAAAGTCAGAGACTTGGTTGAACACAGCACGTTCAAGTGTTTTTGCAATGAAAGGAAGAAGGGAAACCGGTCTGTAGTTCTCTAAAAGTGACGGGTTAAGGGGGGGTTTCTTAAGTAGTGGGGTTATACGAGCCTGTCTAAATGTTGAGGGAAAAACACCAGTGTGAAGGGATGTGT
>NW_015554189.1:614-897 GCF_001515605.1 Sinocyclocheilus anshuiensis
GAGTGTATGTTTGCTGGTAAGATGTGTTTGACAGTTTGTGGTGTGGCAAATTGTGCACTGAGGTTTGTAATTTTATAATGAAGAATGTGGCAAAGTCGTCAGTGGTTAGAGTTGATGAAGGAGGGGAATAGGAGGACAAAGGAGGGAGGAAAATGTTTTAAAGAGTATGCGAGAGTTAGATGAATTGTTAATTTTGTTATGATAGTATGTCCTTTTAGCAGTCGAGACATTAACAGAGAAGGAAGAGAGGAGTGTCTGATACACATTAAGGTCAGTATTTTTT
>NW_015554190.1:0-774 GCF_001515605.1 Sinocyclocheilus anshuiensis
TGCGAAACTCTTCCCACATTGATCACATTTGTGCGGCTTTTCTCCAGTGTGGATCCTCATGTGTTTGTCAAGGTTTCCTTTATATGGGAAACTCGTCCCACATTGATCACATTCGTATGGCCTTTCCAGAGTGTGGATTTTCTTATGTTCATCAAGGTTTCGTTTTTGTGGGAAACTCTTCCCACATTGATCCCATGTGTGTGGCTTCTCTGCAGTGTGAATTTTTATGTGTTCAATAAGGTTTCCTTTTATTGTGAAAATCTTCTCGCACTCATCACATGCATATGGCTTCCCTCCAAAATTAAATATTATGTCAAGCTCAAGATTTTGCTTGCATGAGAAACTTTTTCCACAGTGAAAGCAAGTGAAACATATATTGTCGTTTTTCAATGAGGAACTCCAGGATATCGCTTCAGTTTTGACCAGATGTTTCTCCCCTGCTTCAACTAGTTCTTCAATCTCCTTGTTCTCTTCTATCAGGTCTAAAATGAAAGTTAAAAGTTTTAAATTTTTCAAAAGTTTGATTTTCAGCAAATCACTAAAACATTACTAAAATAAATTAATTAAATTAAATAAACAATCAAAGAGAGAAATGTGAAAGGAAAACAACATGTGAATCCTGACATAATAGTAGAAATATACAAACCTCAGTGCACAATTTGCCACACCACAAACTGTCAAACACATCTTACCAGTAAACATACACTCGTTTTCTCCACTCTCTGAGGCAGAAGTCTCTAAACTCATCCTTTCCTCAGGGCTCAGTACTTGGAC
>NW_015554191.1:0-1232 GCF_001515605.1 Sinocyclocheilus anshuiensis
GTTCAACACCAATCTGATCAAATCTTAAAATGTCTGATTCGCTCTTATACCCTACATAGCGCTGAAGTAAACTAACCCTGAAACATAACCTACTCCGGAGCAGGTTATGTTCAGAGGATCAGTTGCTGTGGCTACTTACATACTGTAAGATTTTGGCACCGAAAGTTGAGTTTATCCACTTACTTACCCTTAAACATACCCGGTGGGTATGTCACAACATAACCTGCTTTCTGGAATACCCCCCTGGTTACGTCAGGGCTTTAATTTTGGCGCAGGTATTGCTCATTATGTTACTCATTCCGTGCTTATAGCCCCTTTCGCACCACATAGTTTTAGGAACTAATGGCTCATTCCACTGAGCGGTACGGTTCAGTACAGTACAGTACGGTATGCAATTATGTCCGAGTTGTGAATGGTACCAAAATAGCGAACTGTACCGTGCCACTTTTTTTGGTACCCTTCTGTTGGGGTACCCTTCTGTACCTAGCACAGCAAAGGGTACCAAAAGCGTGGAGCTAAACTCACTGTAGAACGTTGATTGGTTGACTAGAATCATCACTTTTGCGTGATACAAGGGGATAAAGCTTCCCCTTCACTCGTCCCGGTCTGCTGTCAATGAGTATTGGGCTCATTTACATCAGAGTGCGCAAACACAAAAAAAATATAACCGTGTATTTTATAATTTTATATTTTCACACAGAAAATAGACAAAAAAATATAACACTGTATTTTATAATTTTATATTTCCACACAGAAAATAGCCGTTTCTCAATATGCGTTCTTGTGGACTTTTGAAACGTCATTGCCCAAAACGCGCGTAATTTTCAAAATATTACTGTTATTGTGTCATGAAATGTAGTTTTAAAAGTTTTTCAGGCAAGAATGTACTTGTTTAAAACTCAAATCTGCGGTTTATTTATAAAAATATTTGAAAATTTGCTATGCCGATTTTTGAGCTCCAAGCGATCACCGGGCGCTCAGTGCTCATGTATCAGCCTTAGCTCGGCTAGAATAGGTTTAGATCTCTGCCACAATTCTATGAAAATAAAATATGAAAGGTCATATTTTGAGCGCATAAAAGTGCATTTTGCATGTGCGCGATCTGAGTTTTGTGGAGAAAATGTTCGTTTTGCAAATAAAAAAGTATTTAGAGCGCATTAAAATCAATTTTGCATTTAAAATAAATTTTTGGATGTGTGCAGACCTTCTCTTATGCGCGTGCAATGCTTTAC
>NW_015554191.1:1440-1574 GCF_001515605.1 Sinocyclocheilus anshuiensis
GCTGCCTTGACAACCAAACACAACGTTCCTTGCATTACTGATGACAACGGATGAGGGAAAATACAGGGCATGCATAATTATTATGCAAATTGATATTCTGATTATATTTTTTTCCAAGCACATTTTACCAATTC
>NW_015554192.1:0-909 GCF_001515605.1 Sinocyclocheilus anshuiensis
TCAACTAAGGTTATTTTTCTAGTGTTTACTGAACCCTTTTCTGAGGCAATCCCAGAATCCAGAGAGTTTCCTCAGAAAGGGAAACACTGGGGCATTAGTCATAACCAAGACTAGACAATCTATTTTATGTCTCTTTCTCTCTGGCTCACACAAATCAGGTTACCTGCAATTCCCTCCAATGCCGTCTTTTATAGATCATCTCTGCATTGGAAAAATGAGGCTTCTGCTCGCTACTGTCTCACCGCTGTGTTAATGACTTCCTGAAGAGGAAAGATTGCTCCCCAATCAAAACCTTATCCACCAATGGATGATCCTGCAGGGCTGGAACAACCCCATTATGAGTGATCTGTGGGGCAATCCTGTCTTAGCTGGGAAAAAAAAAACATTCTGATGACAAACAGAAGGGCATGTTTACATGTGCTAACAGGATAGAAGGTCGTTAAACCCACAATTGTAAGAGGAAAGAAAAATAAGCGTTTTCAAAGACATGTCAAATCAAATACCCTACAATTATTGTCTCCTTTTTGTTTATCTTTTGTTTTGTTGTTGTTGATTGTAAATATTTTACAGCATTTATTTGATTATTTTATTTTATTTTGGACATGCCATACTGTGTTATTTTGCTGTGTTAATACATCCCATTACCACATAAATATTAAATGTCCAATCAAATGATGAGTCAAGAAGAAAATATTGTAAAATATCGAAAATTTAATCAAAAAAAAAAAAAAAAAAAAAAATTGAAATGGAAGTGGAAGCAATAGCAAGGTCATGGGTTTGAGTCTCAGAAAACATGCATACTAATACATTTTACAATTGTGGATATGGATAATGACTTAGCACCGTTTTTACAATTTGCAATAGTTTTTGTGTGTAGAAGAAGAAGAAGACACAAAATTGAGTTGCATG
>NW_015554192.1:5410-5552 GCF_001515605.1 Sinocyclocheilus anshuiensis
TATATAAAATTGAATTAAAATCTATATTATATTATATTATATTATTTTGCATTATTTCATTTATAATAATTTCAATTTTCATTTCATTATATATATACATGTATATTATTTTTAGAAAGAAAGAAACAAACAAACAAATAAT
>NW_015554192.1:5787-8803 GCF_001515605.1 Sinocyclocheilus anshuiensis
GGGGTTGGAATTTTGGATGAGTTACTGCTTTGAAGTACCATCAAGATAGGTCGAAATATTTTTATTATATTTAGTTTTATTAATTTATAAATAAAATATTTTATTTTTTATTTTTTTTACAAAGTCAAGGTACGAGTTTTCATTTAAAAAATGTTCTCTCTAGACGTGACACCCGTGAAACTGCAGAAAAAAAAAACTCTCAAGCTCATAATAATTTCCCTGTGCATCTCATTTCCACTAATTCCAAACTCTTCATTTGCTCAGGGCTGATCTACAGGAAACACGACTCCACAGTAATTATACCGTTCTTCAAAGGCAGAGCACCAAAATAGTTCACATTGATGTACAGGTAGTTGAACCATGCGGGAGGTGAGAGCAGGAAGAGGCTTAGAGAAAAGAAACTCATCTCATTTTTTCTCAGGAATGGCAACAAGTTGTGCTGAAATGGAACACGATCCCTACAAGCTGGCTTAAGAGCAATATCCACTTCAGTATGACATCTACATCTTTGATTTGTCTCAACATGAAGGGGAAAAAGGAAGAAAAGTCATATAAAGGGTGAGAGCCATGAATGAATGAATATGAGAACAAATGGATTGCTTTGATTTAAAAAGTTCAAAGCTTCCACTTGGCTGAAGTAAAACTCAAAGAATGGAGACTTTAATTGCACCACCCTTAAAAAAAAGAGTGGGGGCGAGAGTTGCGCATGAGCATATGTGACCCGTGCTGGCAAATTGAGTCAGAATGCACACGGTCTAATTTTGAGCTACAGACAAAAGAAGTGAAAAATGTCAAGTTGTGGTCGAATTTCAGGTTTTCACAAAAATGAGTTAATCAAGCCCTCTTCTAGTGAGCCCAATGCTCCAAATAGTAATTAAACATCTAAAATTATCTTTATTTTACGTTTTCTGAGAGGAGTACCTTTTCTCTGCTCACTTCTGGACGACTGCTGCTCCTAACCACAAGTTGTAGGTCTATTGTTTGCAAAGCGCAGCATTCCAGCTTTGTGAATATTCATACTGCATTCTCAATTACATGAGTCCAAACCAGTGAAATCTGATTCTCAAACCCATGCTGATAAAAACAAAACACTGACATTTGCAAA
Organism: Sinocyclocheilus anshuiensis; assembly: GCF_001515605.1. Lineage (NCBI taxonomy): Eukaryota > Metazoa > Chordata > Actinopteri > Cypriniformes > Cyprinidae > Sinocyclocheilus > Sinocyclocheilus anshuiensis. The sequence continues at coordinate 6,893 of NW_015554192.1, forward strand.
GCGCATCCATAAGACGCGCCTATCTTGGCGAGATTGACACAAACATAATCTGTTATGTTTTACATGAACGCTTAGTTAATGGTTGGGGAAAAATCTGATGTATAATATTATATTTGATCCATGCATTACAGTAGGTCTTAATATACTGTAGATCTGTCTCAATGTTAATCAAACATTAAAATAAAAGAAGGAATCACTCGGTGCTCTTGATTAACTACTGTTTGTTTGCATCGTTGTTCTTATTTTTAATAACAAAGATAAAATAAAAATAGCTATATTGTGATTAATAATATAGTAATTATTATTATTTATTCAAGAATTGGAAGAAAATATGCAACGTTGCTTGGTGATTTTGCTTTGGAATTTTCAAAAAAATGTCATCAAAAGACTCAAAATCAACTCTGCTGACTCTATCGCATTCAAAAGGCTGTAGCTCAGTCATTTTTTTGTCCGATTGCAACGTCATATATCATTTTGAAGGTATTTTAATGGAGAATGTGAATTTTTTTTTTTTTTTTTTAAATTTGCTCATTCCAACTCATTTTGACAGCACGGATCACATATTGTTCTGCATTCAAATGAAATATTGGTAGCATGCGGTCAAGGCACTGTTATTTAGTGCTTTGCTGTGAAATGCTAGATCAGTAGTTGATTAAAATGCTAAATGCAAATAATAAAAATGTATACAGTTAGGGCAGCAATGCTTCAGTTTTGTTTCTGATTTGAAAGACTGTGCTTCCAATTAAACTTGATATTTTGGTTCAAATTAATCTATTTACTTTAATTGTAGCTATAGCCAACTGAGGCAGATACTGCCTGCAGCTACAAGACGCATGAAAAGCCCTCACAAACAAAGACAAGGTAAAAGAATAGCAAGAGCAAAGAAAGGCAAGGTACAAGAAAATACGACCCAGGTAACACACAAAAAAAATGTTTTTAGCCAAACTTATGGACAGTGGAAATTATTTTTCTTAAATACCAATCTCATATATTTTCTTAGCATAACTGAATTTAGCTAAGCCAAGTAAAACAAGATCTTCACTGTTGAAAAATCCAGCATATGCTGGTTAGGTTTCGAAGTATGGTTGCTGGTCATGAGCTGGTTTAAGCTGGTCCTGAGCAGGAGCTAGTTGCTTAGGTCCAGATTAGGACCAGCACATGACCAGCTAAGGACCAGCTTAAACCAGCTCAAACCAGCAGCCATGCTTCAAAACATACCTAACCAGCATATGCTGGATTTTTCAACAGGGTTTACAAAGCTCTTTCAATTGACAACTAGAATAGTGCATTCTACCTTGCTAATATTAATTTTAATGTATGTATATGTATGTAACATGGTGCCGGCATTAAGTCCAAGATATACAAGACTAGTGACTGTACTGATATTTTCATAGTAATTGCTGTGAAACAGTATACAATATACATATAGTCATTACAGCCATTCTCAATCTAAGAAGCATAATTCTAACCTCCAAAATGCCAAAAGACACACACTTGCTAAACACTGGTAATTTGTCCCATTTTTAAGCAGAAAAAACAATATAAAGACATAAAATATGTGTATTCTTAACATTTGTTCACCATATCCACTTCCATGCAATCATGCAGCTAGAAACTAGAAAACCGTGACCAGGTTCAGTTACTGCCAACGAAAATGATCCATATAGTCTCAGCACAAATCGATTACATAAAATTCTGTTTTACAAAGTTAAGTGGATTGCACTTAGTGAAATTAAGTTTAATGCTTAAAAATGTTGCTCCATTCATTGTAATTAAAGGGGTCATATGATGCTTTTTTAAAGATCATTATTTTGTGTATTTGGTGTAACAGAATATGTTGACATGCTTTAATGTTCAAAAAACACATTATTTTTCAAATACTGTACATTATTGTAGGTCCTCTATGCCCCG
>NW_015554192.1:9045-14414 GCF_001515605.1 Sinocyclocheilus anshuiensis
GTAAATAATGTCATTAGTTTTACCATCAGTTCAAGCCCGAAAGGGGAATAGACACAGTAATGATGCAGTACACAAGCCGCGGTTAAGACAGTTGACTCTACTGTGATGTGACGCTGTCTCTCTCTCTCAAATACACACACGCGCGCATGCGCGCGCAAACACACACACACGATACGCAAAACTCCGCATTTGAACAGTCAACAGCAAATACTTAAACTAGTAACAAAACATACTTACAGTCGCTGATTCAGAAGCGCCAGATTGTCATAGCAAAGTCAGAATTGCCTCCTCTCCTAGGTTCATGAAACGGTCGTCCATAAAATGCATTGCTGTTCTGTTGTAAGTGATCTTAAAGATTCCTAAATGCATCTACTTTCGGAAGGCCAAATAAAGTGCTTTTGCTTTCGTCTAGAAACACACAGCGTCTCCCTGACATGGCTGCTTCAACACTAACTGCGGTTACTGAAACCACGCCTTCTTTCTTTGCGTGCACATTTGGGCGCATTATGCAAATATTCCCACATAGTGACCTAGATATGTGGGGGCGTGTTAGAATGAGCCGTTTTAGGGGGGTGTGGCAGAGTCTTAACTTTGATAAAGAATATATCTTTGGTTTTGAGACTTTAGTCTTTGCAACTTCAGGGATCTTATCTATTCACGAACAGCTTGTAACACTCCAAAGAGAAAGGAAAACTTGAAATCGCATCATATGACCCCTTTAAGAGAACTTTACAAGCACCAGATTACACAAAACCTCACCATTCTAGAGATGTTTAGAAATCAAACATTTGTACAGCATGTTATAGGGCAGTTAATGATAGTTTATACATTTGATTTGCATATCAAATGTATCAAATTATGTTTAACAATACTGTCACTGTTATGGGTAGCTTCTTGTAAAAATCTGTGTTCTGAAGTAAAACTAGTTGAGAAGCACTCTGAATCATAGTTTGCAAGCTTTACATATTGAGGACATTAACCTCATTAAAAACCCATAATGATGCCATCTGGAAAGACAAATTAAACAGTAAACAAATTACAATGATGAGCAGGTGGACATTACCTGTGAAATCTTCTGGAAGAGACAAGTGTCTGGTGAAAATGTCAGTAACAGGCATTGTTTGACCAATAATGGAGTCTCTATTTCACCCCAGTGGCTGTACGCCAAAATCAAAAGATAATCAGACAGATTTAATATTCCCACTACATGTAAACACCATTAACAATACACACCCTCACAAATACACACCGACTATGACAACGTCAAAAGACCTACAGTACCATATGCACACTAATTGGACAAAGTGCAGACAGTGTTTTAATCACATCACAGTGAACATTAGGGATAATGAGGGTCTTATTTTCTTCTTTGAAATGTACACTGTAGCTGTAATTAGGGCTTATTGTTATATTTATCTTCTGGTGTGGTGAGTAGCCATGGCAAGATATGCAGGCAGACATATTTGTCAATTTATTTGAAAGTAGGTCATTTACTTCACCGACCATGGGCCGCCATTGCCCTCTGGAGATAATTTGAATGACAGTGTTACAGCTTAAACTGATAGTTGTGTATGTTACGCAGACCAATAATGGAGTCTCTATTTCACCCCAGTGGCTGTACGCCAAAATCAAAAGATAATCAGACAGATTTAATATTCCCACTACATGTAAACACCATTAACAATACACACCCTCACAAATACACACCGACTATGACAACGTCAAAAGACCTACAGTACCATATGCACACTAATTGGACAAAGTGCAGACAGTGTTTTAATCACATCACAGTGAACATTAGGGATAATGAGGGTCTTATTTTCTTCTTTGAAATGTACACTGTAGCTGTAATTAGGGCTTATTGTTATATTTATCTTCTGGTGTGGTGAGTAGCCATGGCAAGATATGCAGGCAGACATATTTGTCAATTTATTTGAAAGTAGGTCATTTACTTCACCGACCATGGGCCGCCATTGCCCTCTGGAGATAATTTGAATGACAGTGTTACAGCTTAAACTGATAGTTGTGTATGTTACGCAACTGAAGGGATGAATACTATTATGCAACCAATATAATGTAATCCAACACTTCATTTGTAATGCCTGCATTGAGCTTACAAGTTCAATCAACTTGTCAGGTGAAAAGTGGCATTGATTGCACAATAAAAAGTGGGTGTTATATACAATGTAAAAAGTGGAAACCTGCAGTTGTTCCCTTAGAAAGCAACTTCTACTTGATTTAACCCATACAATAATTGTTTGGTTGGTATAAATTAGTGTATTTAGGTTGATTCAGTGATGTTAAACAATATTTTTGACCTAAACAAAACCAGTTAATGGAACAATGAAACTGCATGTATAAATGTTAACTTTTTAAAAAAAAATTAATAAATAAATAAAAATTAAATAAAATATGTAATCAATGCATACATGTTTTAGCATTCACCATCTGACATTTCTAAATTACCGCTTAAGTAAAAAACTAATTTCTCAAAGTCACTTTAGTTTCAAAAGTGTTTCAAAAGAAGTTTTGATTTTTCAAGATTTTAAATGAGCAAAAGTGTTCCATTGAAGTTAAGGGCTCTTTTGAAGTATCACTAAGCAAGCATCATTCTGGGAACATCATCAATATTTCGTGGATCACCTAGGAAACAGTAATTGCAAATAAACTAACATGCTGAATCAAGTGAAAAGATCAAGAAAACTGATCTTAGATCTAGTCTTCTAAATGAGCACAGAGTGAATTTCATTGTAATGTACTTCAAGACAGCAGTGGCATGAATACTTCATGAAGCTTGTATGAAAGAAAACAAAAATTGGCATACTCAGCTACTGAAGGAAGATGATTTAATTTGACCAAAAATACACGTTTGGGCCTAAATGCCAAGTACTATGTTTTGCCCAAATATTTGTTGGCTTAGCATATCACACTGTGAACACTATCCCAACATTGAAAAATGGTGGTGGTTGTATCATAGGCCGTACTTCTCTGCAAGCAGCAACTGGAAAACTCAAGATAGGAGGAAAATGCATGAAGTTAAGTACAGAGAAATCCTGCAAGAAAATGTGCTGCAATCTGCAAGAGCACTGGGATTTGGAAAATAATTAATCTTCCAAATAGACAGTTACAAAATCATACAGAAATAGCCATGCTGGAGAGGCTTTAAACTTAAACTTAAAAAAAAAAAAAAAGTTAGAAAAAAAGGTTAATTTCCTAGAGTGGTGTAGTCAAAGGCCAGACTTCAGTTTGACTGAGCATCCGTGGAAGGACTTTAAAATTGCTGTTTACTAATGGTCCACATCCAATTTGATTTGAGCAAAAAAATAAATAAATAAAAATAAATGAAATAAAAGGTCTGGAAAAAGTAGTACTTATAGCTGAAAGAACATTTTACGACCTGATTTAAAGACCTTTTTTTTTTGTAATTATTCCAACTCCATCCTTTATGTTTGATGGTACATCCTTTAAAAACATTATAATGTAATAGACAATATGCTTTATTTATGCTGTAATCAAGTAAATCTTATTCTTTAATCAACAGTATTTACAAGATCTATGTTTTTTTTTATGTATTCATATGTAATATGTATACTATTTTTATGCATAAATATTTACTATGAATACTCATACTGATTAATTTTTATCATGCCCAAAAGACGTATAGCACATAAGCCAACACACGGTCATGGCAATTTGTTACTATATTTTATGGATTGGGGAATTGGTGGTGAATTGCGTGAATATCATTTATATAAATATTTGCAGAATCATAAAAACTAGAACATTCAAATTAAAGTTTGAATGTTTTTGATGAAGATTAAAAAAAACAAAACATGCATATTTCCATGCACTTTAAAGAACATCACAAGCTGCATTCAACACACAACTAACAGCAGCATGGCCTTCTTCAACAGAGCAAATATGTCAGGTTATGTTTCCATGGTTACAGGAGCAGGAGAGTTCTGCAGAACATGTGCTTGTCTGCTCTACCTGGCTAGCCAATCCAGTAGAGAGAGAAAACCTACAGACACACCAAAAGATTTGCGGTAGAATTATCAAACGCTTTTTGAAGCACTCCTTTGAAATCCACACATACACAGGAACATTGCAGGGCAACTTTTTGAACAAATATCAGATTGTAAAGACATTCTCATGAGACGAGACACACAAGCATGAATTAGGAAAGTTGAGTGCATCTTGGATCTTCAACAATGTCCAAAAAGACTCCCTTTTACTATTTCAAAATGAGAAAATGAGAAACTCCACAGAAGATGCAGTCTCAGTACATTTAGGTTCGCAATGCTTACTATTACCTGTATTAATATGTTTATCTATTGATCTACTCAGAGTAAAACAGGAGTTAATGAACATAAGGCCTTGATTCATATTAAATGTCACGTATAACTTGGTTTCCATTAATCTAGCATTCATTTATTAGCACTTTGGTCACTTTTACATTTCCTGAAGGGCCAAAATATTTATCAAAAAAACATAATTGCGTCTTTCATCATGTATCAGCATTACTCTATGCATTGACGTCATTTTAACTGAAACAGGAAGACAGGGCGGGACATATCAAGCAGCCCCGCCCCTTTTTAAAATAGCCAATAGCATTCGTTTATATCACAGCTTGGGCTAGAGCCGTTCAGAGCCATTGAGCTCCGTAAAGCCACATTTGACAGGGTATGCCAGCCACAATCTCATCCATATTGCTATAAAATATAGCATTCTGTGTAGAATTCAAATAGCTCCGATACATTTTGTGATCTGCTCCGTGCTATCGTGTCTCTGGACCGGAGCAGAGTGTGTGTGCTGTGCGGTGGTTAGCGTGACAGCGCAAAACCAGACTTCTTTTTTTCCTCAATGGAAAGCATTGATGCGCTGCTGCGGCATCTGAAAAAGAAAAACTCCTGTGGGAGTGGGAACTGCTACGGCATCTGGAAAGAGAAAATGGCTTCTGCGGAAGCAAGCGCTGCTGCGGCAGTGTAAAATACAGATAATGGCTCCAGCGGGAGCGGGAACTTCTGCGGCAGTGGGGAAATATGGAAAAGCTCCTGCGGGAGTGGGCACTGCTGCGGCAGTGGGGAAATATGAAAAAGCTCCTGCAGGAGCGGGCACTGCTGTGGCAGTGGGGAAATATGGAAAAGCTCCTGCGGGAGCGGTAACTGCTGCGGCAGTGGGGAAGTATGAAAAAGCTACTGCGGCGGAGCAGTGGGGAAGTATGAAAAAGCTCCTGCGGGAGTGGGAACTACTGCGGCAGTGGGGAAGTGTGAAAAAGCTACTGCGGCTGAGGGGAAACATGGAAGAGCTCCTGCGGGAGCGGGCACTGCTGCGGCAGTGGGGAAATATGGAAAAGCTCCTGCGGGAGC
>NW_015554192.1:14929-17055 GCF_001515605.1 Sinocyclocheilus anshuiensis
GGCAGTGTGGGAATTTATGTATGGCTCCTGCGGGAGCGAGCACTGCTGTGGCAGTTTGGAAATTTAGGTAAAGCTCCTGTGGGAGTGGGTGCTGCTGGGATGGCTGGATTGGGGATGGGTCGTTATAGATGATTAGGTGATGAAAAAAGGGGGTCAGCTATGGTGGGTCTGAAGTTTGAGTGACCGGGGCTATACTGACGTCAAAAGGGTTGGCCGATGAGGGTTCGGTGGGCTTCCTTGATGTGGGAGCGGTCCGATCGAATGTAGCTCTTGAAAGCTTCTGACGACCAGCGACCGAGTGCTTGTATCTGCTGCTGGGAGAGGCCTTTTTGGGCCGCTGTGGTTGCTGCGCCAATTCGGAATGAATGGCTGGAAAAAATTATCAGCTGGGGTACCGGATACGAGTAGAATGGATTTAAGGTGCTTTTGAAACCAGAAACGAGTGACGGGGCGGTTGGAGTCATCTGTAAAAAGGGGGTCGGATGGGAGTTTGGACTGTGATTTCCTGAGCTGGACAAAGGCTAGGAGGGCTTGGTATGGTAGTATGGGTGATTGTAGGTTGAAAATAAAAATGAAATGGCCTTTCTTGGTCTGGTCTGTTTTACTTTGCTTAATGAAGTAAGAGATGGTTTCGTCATCCAGCACTGCTAGATCGGAGATAGTGGGGTGGATGTTTGGATTGAAGCTAGATGTGATAGCGAGCTCAGAGCATCTGAGAAAACCGAAGAAAGCCAGGATGAACATGGCATCAAGCGTGCGGGCGGTGTGAATGGAATGATAACCTCTGCGGAGGGTAGAAATACATTTGGTCAATATTTGTAAGGTTATGGGTTGCCTGGTGTCTGGGCAGGTGGGATGGGCTCTTTGGATACCTTTGATGAGTAGGGAGGTCTGAGAATTGGCTATCTGGGGTGAGGGTGAACCGTATATGAGTTTGTGGAAAAATTGGATTCCACTTAGATAACTCTTAATGGAGCTGATTTGTAGGTTTTTGTTGATGTTGAGGTGAGAGATGAATGAGGTGATGGCGAGCAAGGAAAAGTCGGGGAATGGCAGGTTGTAGGCAGAGTGAAATGCTTTAAAGCACTTCCAAGCTGTTAGGTAAGATTGTAGGGTCCTGGGGGAGACGGCTTGAAGAATAGAATTGAGGGAAGCTTCGAGGAGAGGTCTCAGTGGATGATTTAAGGGAATATCTGTTCTGAATAGGGAGGTACTGGGGTTGGGACTGGATCCACCTCTGGTGCTAACGTTCTGAATTTCTGGAAGGCAAAGCGAGAGAGAGAGTCAGCTATTTGTTTTTTTTAACCAGAAATATGTTTTGCAGTAACAATGAATTGGTCGCAAGCCGAGATCCAAATCAGGCGTCTTAACAAAGGCATTAGGGTGGGTGAATGGGAACGGCCTTTATTGATGCAGTGCAATTTTAGCTGCTGTGGTAAGTCTACCAGCTGGGGGGGCCATGTGGACGCGAACCAGCGGCCTTGATAAAATCCTCCGAAACCGACGGAGGGGGCGGCGTCAGTAAATAACAAATAACTTACTGGGGAAGAAATTAAGTTATTGTAAAAGAAAGATAGGCCGTTCCATTGTTTAAGGAAAGAGGAAAGATAGCTGAGCTCGTTGCAGCACGAGTCGGTTAGTGATACTCGATCCTCTAGTGCGTGGGCGGAGGACGCGAGAGAGAGGAGATGCGAGATGAAAGGGCGGCCCTGCGGGATGATGCGCATCGCGAAATTTAGATGACCGAGAATGGATAGCAGCTCGCGTTTGGAGCAGCTTGGGTTGTCTAAGAGGGTGGAAGCGACCAAGATCGTCCTATCAATTTTTTCCTTCGGCAGAGAAGCCTGGCATTTTTGAGAATCTAAGTTGATACCCAAAAATTCGATGGAGGTGCTCGGGCCCGCGGTTTTGTCTTGGGCGAGAGGAATCCCGAGCTCTGCGAAAACCTTTTGGGTTGTCAAAAGATGCGCGGCTGGGATGGATTCGGGAGGCGAGATGATTAAGAAATCGTCTAAAAGATGGATCAGGTAGGGTATTGCGTAATTGTTGGAGAGGATCCAGCAGATTGCCTCTGACAACATGTCGAAAATTTTTGGGCTGCTTCTGCAGCCGAAAGTGAGGCGGAC
>NW_015554192.1:28208-29554 GCF_001515605.1 Sinocyclocheilus anshuiensis
TTCAACTTCATCAATAAGTATTGTTACTATGTGGAGGCAGGAACTGAAATTAATTTATGAAATTAAATTAAAATTTCAAATCTGTAATTAATTATGAAATTAACTTAATTTCAAATCCCTACGGATAAACCAACAATATCCACTGGTGTCATTATTAACAATTGATAAGAGCAACTATAATTAAATTAATTAACTGTATCATTGAATAGGGAACCCAACCCTATTTAACTATTTACTGAAATTAAAATTTCAGAGCAATTTTGATAGTTAATGATTAAAAATTCCAATGTTATGGTCAGTAGATACTAAGAGCAATTTATAATTAAATTAATCAGTAGATATTGTTGCTATGTGGAAGCTAGAACTGTAATTAATTTGTGAAATAAAATTTAAATTTCAAATCTATAGTTAATTACGAAGTTAGCAAATTAATAACATCTACTGATTTCCTAAAATCATAATAGCAGTGATAGCTGAATTAATCACAACGTAGCATTAAAGTAATGGGGCTGAAAACCCGGATACAATTTTAAAACAAAGACAACAACAGCTTTTAAGCAAGGGAAAACCTTCAATAAACGTGATTAAAACTCAACTATGATTGTGTACACAAGGTTATTACGTTCGCGTTTGGGAATGTTTCTTCTCAATGAGAGGAGAAGAGGAGAAGAGGAGAGAGAGGTAGGATGAAATCAGTGTGAAATAGCGAAAGAAATCAGATGTAACTGATCGAGTCACTTCAAACACTGCAACACATTTTCTGCATCAGGCTTGCTGAAGGCTTTTTGCTGCGGCCTAACGGCCGGAAGCTCGTCTTCGACAGAGTGGTGGTTAGCTCGGGCCCTGAGTACGGAACGCTGCAGCCCTGGCTCGGTTTATATGCGGCCTTGGATGGAGGAGTAGCGCTTGGAGGCGCCCCTGTTTGGAGGGAAGTATAGAGGGCGAGGAGATCCGCCTTGACCGACCGTCGTGGGACATTGACGCCGGAGCTAATGAGCGCCTGGGGTAGTCCGGTAACGGTCCATTTCTCCGGCGTGGGAAGGCCGGCGGCCCCGTGTTGCAGCCGCGGGCTCAATTATGGTGTCCTGTGGAGCGCTGGTGCGCTGAACGGCGACTGGAGAAGCCGGAGGACTCGTGGTGTCGAACGCGTTGTCGTCTGTCGTCTGGTCGATCTCTGACATGTTTGCGGCGATTGGATGTGCCAATGCTGAAAGACTAGAGATAATGGATAATGGACTGCTTTGATTATTTATAGAGGTTCTCTCTTGTGCTGATTGGATAGATGGTGTAATTACTGATGATGAACTGGCCGTGTTAATTATCTGCGCGTGCTCCTCCCGAAATTT
>NW_015554192.1:32923-38421 GCF_001515605.1 Sinocyclocheilus anshuiensis
GATCTCTGACATGTTTGCGGCGATTGGATGTGCCAATGCTGAAAGACTAGAGATAATGGAGGTAAGGCTGCTCTGATTATTTATAGAGGTTCTCTCTTGTGCTGATTGGATTGATGTTGTAATTACTGATTATGAACTGGCCGTGTTAATTATCTGCGTGTGCTCCTCCCGAAACTTGTTAATAAAACATCACTTGTTGTGGCTGTTTTCAGCCAGCATCACTACAGAACCTTTAATGTTCTCATATCACATGACTGTATAAAAATTCTGTGTCACAGCTGAATGGATCAAGCAAGTTGCACTGTTTATCACTTATAAATCGTGGCAGAAGCGCGGCGCACGTTTGTCAGCTCTGTGCGGGTGACTGATCCCGCTCTGCTTTGACGCGTGGCTGGCGGATGCATCGGGTAGCGCTGCTTCACACTTTTGGAGTACTTGCTTTATGCGGTTTCGCATGCACTGTAATTTAAAAACAGCGCCTAATATATATATATATATATATATATATATATTCCAAACATACCGGCCATAGTGTTTGTTCTAAAGAGCTCCAAAACTTTCAGAACCTTGACAGTTAGTCACTATTGCATTACAATATAGCTAATGAAGTGATATATCAACACAGTAATCTCAACTGTGAGTTAAATCAAGCTCTGCATACGTCACTGTAGCAAGTTTAGCAGCATTCTACTAGAAAAAACAGATACCACTGGGACCAATAAACAAGCTTTGCATTCTATTCTTCCATTGACTACGATTCAAGCATACAGTTTAGTAACATGTTTATGCTAAGTGTGATGTAGATTAAAAAAGTAGCATAAGGATGGAGTTGTGGCATTGCAGTTAGCACACATGCTACAAACAGAAATAGAACCATACAAAATGACACTTGGGCCACCATATTTCAAGTCCTCTGAAGCCATATGAAAGCTTTTTATAGATAGCTAAATGTCTTCCCCTTTGTCTGACTATCAAATCACATTTGGTGTCTTTAGACACATGAATGTCAGGATAATTGTCAATGACATTAAACATCATTGGTGCTTGTGTCGTTTGACAGTACTTGACCTTAAACCTGCCACATCAAAGCCACTATATTTGATTCAATAACTTTTTTTCTGAGAGGAAGATTATGTTGTTCATCACACAATTCTGTATTGTGTTTTTGGAACCTTTGAACTGTTGTTACAGTTTTTGGAGAAGAACTGTGTTGAGATTCTTCACAATTTCACCTTTGGGGTCCCACAATGAAATCTGAATTTGGAAGAACGTGAAGGTGAACTGTTCCGTATATAACAAAACCTCCTTATTGTTTTACTGTATCTCATGAGTCAGACCCACATATAGTATATAGTAGACCATAAAGGTCATGTGTTCCAGTTGTCAACAGCAGTTGCAGGGCTCCACAGGTGAAGAGGTTGATTAGGTTCAGCAGAGGGAGCCAGATCCCTGGCCACTGCACACCCCTGACTGGTGCATTCGAATCCCCCACGTAAGTAAATGACTGAATAAACAGATGAATAAATAAATGTGTTTAGTGGGAACTTTAATTAGCCGCTTGTTTGACATGCACCGCTGCTACTGAAACTTCTCTGGAATGCAATATAAGACACTAGCAGCAGAAACCTATTACAAGTGACAATTTATAAAGCTGAAGCAGAACTGCAGTCGAGCTGTGCACTGCTATTCAATGAATAAAATATTCAAATTTGACTGGAAATTATGATTTATATTTTTTGGTGTGGGCGAAGGTCAGAGGGAGATGTGCAATGGTACCATTTTGATTTGTTCTCCAAAAAGAAAATTGCTGTGCAAGCTCTGCTGTTTTCTCTTTATTTTTTCCCCATAAAATACATTCTTCCTACCTACAAATATTTGAAGAAATGTGTATCTATCTATCTATCTATCTATCTATCTATCTATCTATCTATCTATCTATCTATACTGTAAAAAATGACTGTGAATTTAACAGTAAAAGACTTTAAAAATGCTACAGTAAAAACCTGTTAAATGGTTTACAGTAAATTCCCCTACTATATACAGTGAAAAACTGTATTGGACATTACATGTAGTGTAATGACGTGAAAAAGACCGTATAATTTACAGTGAATAACCGTAAATTGACATTCCCAGAATTCCCTGCGTTACATTTCAAATTTGATGTTTTTTGTTGAAATAACTATGTTTCTTCTTAGTTTTTTCTTATCACTTTTGTATATTCAGGTTGTATGTTACACCTAATGTTGTTAAATTAATGTTTATTGCATTATTTCAGTTTCATGTGTGTTACCATGATGGTGTTTAGTGTTTGTGTGAATGACACTGTGCACCTTCTATATATGTTATTATTATCAGTGAATTACAAAGGTACAAAACAGATTTCAGTACTTCAATAGGTTGGTATATTAACATTATTTCAGTTAATGAAATTATGGTATTTAACCGTAAATGTAAGTTAAAACCGTAAAACCTAAAATGTTGCTACCATATATTTTATGGTAAAATTCCGGCAACCACAGCTGCCGTTTTTTTACCGTAAATTTTACGGAATTGTTTCTATCTATCTATCTATCTATCTATCTATCTAGCTATCTATCTATCTATCAGTAAAGTTATGGCAACCACAGTGCAGAGATATTGCAAGGGCCCTCAAGTCCCTCATATGACTAACTAAGGGACTCAGCACACCACCCCACATGACTCTTGGATGTTTTGATGTAGATATTAGAGGGGCCCTCAAGGGCTTTAGAGGGCTGACTAAGTGCCTCAGTGCATTGCCTCAAGTCAAAGAGCACACCCCATGTCTCTACAATGTTCAGCTGTTGAGATAACACTGGGGCCCCCAGGGGCCTCAATGGCCTTAGTGGTCCAAAAAATTATTCACTACAATATCCAAAGCTAAACAGCCCAACCACCATGTGTCTTGGATGTTCTGGTGAAGCGGTATGGATGGCCTCAGTACACTGCCTTGAATAAATAGAGCCCTCCCCCATGTTTTTAGGATGTTCTGGTGCCGACCTGGGGCCCTGTCAACCTTCAACCTTCAACTGCCCTACTATCCGAAAATTTAAATATAAGTTTATTTTTATGAGGTGAGGCAATATCATATTACAAAGAGAGCACAAAACGGAAGATCAGACATTTTTTTTTTTCTCTGGGAAACCAGAGTGACAGGTGATCGCAGATGCTCTGTGTTTGTTCTGCTGCTTTCCTCAATCTAACTAGTGTAGATGTAAACCTACAGTTCTCCCCACACAAACTGAGCTTCACTATCTGAGGTCGATTAAGCAGAAAATCCAGGGCGCATGAAACAAAAAGGCCATGATGTTCATGTTGTGCTGGGTGAAGTGAAGGTCAGGGTGTCTACGGGAGACAGTAGGTCCAGAGTCTTTCATCTTTGTGGCACCCCTGGCAATGCCATGCTGTACCTTGGAGAGCATATGGTGCTGGTTTCTCTTGTCAAAACAAAATGAGATGTTTTCACCCAAGAGTGTGTTTTCTCATGGTTGTGTAGTATCACCCTTTGCTCAACCTGTTGGTTTTTTGCCTGACACGTAAGATCCTTAAAGCAGGTAAACAAACATTAGTTCTACCAATGCAAATCGGTCTAAGCCCTCAATCCCATGACTAGTTTGTCTCTCCATGGACTTTAAAAACATGGTGCATACTCAGAGACCAACACACTTCAACCCTGCAGTGTTGTTGGGCATTTCTGGAATCACAAAGAGCGGCAGTTTGCGTCAAAGCACTTCAGCTTGTGCAAACAAATCAATTGAACCAAAGTGGCAGTAGAGGATTCAACTCTTTTTTTTTTCCTTATCCAGCTGATGTTGTCTTGACTCTGCATGCATGATTGAAAAATCAATGCTCAATCATATTTGCTGTAATCTCTATGTGAGCATTTCTAGGCTGACAATATGGAAGTGCGACAATCCTTTCAGATCAGAAGACACATGCTAAGAAGCAATGAAGCCAAAGTCCTTATTTCGCAAAATACTTCAGCAGAGAATGTCTCAGCCAATAGCCCCCTTACTTTTTAAGAACTTCATAAAGGTGATGTGTGTAATGTTGTTAATGTTAAAGAACTTATTTTTTCCTAGTCCAGCTTAATGTCCTGAAAGTAAGCCATTTGTAGGTTGATGGCATCCTGACTAGAGGCCTGTCTCTTGAAGCTTAAATTGAACAAACTCAAGAAACAGAATTGGTTTTGAGTTGACAGAACCAAACAAATCCAATCAAGTTTAGTTCGGGTTCAGTGGTTTCACAATGCTTGCTTTTAACATTCTTTGTCAGCACAGGGTTTGATCCTGAGTTTATGATGAACTCTTTGATTCTCTTCTTTGCTGAAGTGCAACAGATCATTATGTAAGGCACAGAAATGACACACGTTGCCTTTAATTTTCTTTAATTAAATTTAAATGTAAAATCTTTAATTTGTCCACAGGTTGGAATTTAACCAAGCTTTGCGGTAACGGTTCGTTTTCTTCTGTTGAGGATCTATGCAAATTTGTCCATCTCAGCATTGATCTGTACCAGTTCCGCTCTCCACCACCTGTTCTCTGGGCACGCTGCATGAAAACTCCCCTGAGTACAAAGAATCCTGAAGCTGCTGTGGAATTAATGTCCTGTGATCATCCCAGGCTTTGACCGCTCCAGTTTGCTATTCAAATAATGAAATAATGAGCCCTATATATTTTTATCATTAATGGTCTTAAGCATGCTAATGGGGTAAACGTCAACCCCACATGAATTAGTGCCAGTTTTGTGTATACACCCACAGACTGTATACACCCACACAATCCTATTTCCTAGGACCCCAAGATAGCCATTTATAATGCCTGTTCAAAAATATATCACATATTCTAACATTCCCCTGTAGATAATCAAAATTGTCTTACTGGTTAATTTTTGCAGCATGTGGTACTGAGGTATGTATAATGCTAAGCTTGCAAGCTAACTATTAGTGGTATGTTGACCTAGTACTGTGCACTAACTTGTTATTAGGATTGTTAATCAGGCACAGAATAGAGAACCCATTACAGTTAATTTAGCAGCACTTCAAGGTTCAAACAGTATCCAAAGCACAGATTGATTGACCCCCCCTCCCCCTGCTGGATTCTATTCACAACTGTATTTTTTGGGTCAGAACCACAATACGTTTTCATTATCAAAGCATCAGCTGTTTTCCCCTGTTGCTAGTTAACAATGACGGAAGGGAAGGCAGGACGATGGCTAGTTTTCCTCACTTTTGTACTTTGGGTTTTGAACCTATTCAGACAAACTATGATGTCAAACAAACAGCAAAAGTGCAAGGGTCAAAGGACCCTTTCAAAAGGTCATGCACTGTATTGACTTTTTAAGGTTAGTTTACACACTTCTAAGGTTACCTTTAAAGGGGTCATATGATGCTTTTTTAAAGATCATTATTTTGTGTATTTGGTGTAACAGAATATGTTGACATGCTTTAATGTTCAAAAAACACATTATTTTTCAAATAC
>NW_015554192.1:38461-38781 GCF_001515605.1 Sinocyclocheilus anshuiensis
AATCAGCTTGTAACACTCCAAAGAGAAAGGAAAACTTGAAATTGCATCATATGACCCCTTTAATGAAGTCAAATGCAATTAAGAAACAACACAACATGTATGTACAACATTGCATGATTTATGATACGATTTCTTCCTTTTGGAACATATAATACAGAAAATGGATCATCCAGTACAGAAAAAAAAATGAATAAAATAAAAAGAAGGGGAAGAATAAAAAAAGCAAGGAAAAAATAACAATGAACTTCTGTTGTCTTCATTTGTAAGTCGCTTTGGATAAAAGCGTCTAATAAATGACTAAATAAATAAATACATAAATA
>NW_015554192.1:39275-39916 GCF_001515605.1 Sinocyclocheilus anshuiensis
ATGTCCAAATTGGGCCCAATTAGCCATTTTCTCTCCCCGGTGTCATGTGACTCATTAGTGTTACAAGGTCTTAGGTGTGAATGGGGAGCAGGTGTGTTAAATTTGGTGCTATCGCTCTCACTCTCTCATACTGGTCACTGGAAGTTCAACATGGCACCTCATGGCAAAGAACTCTCTGAGAATCTGAATAAAAGAATTGTTGCTCTACATAAAGATGGCGTAGGCTATAATAAGATTGCCAAGACCATGAAACTGAGCTGCAGCACGGTGGCCAAGACCGTTGAACCACGAGCGGTTTAACAGGACAGGTTCCACTCAGAACAGGCCTCGCCATGGTCGACCAAAGAAGTTGAGTGCACATGCTCAGCATCATATCCAGAGGTTGTGTTTGGGAAATAGACGTATGAGTGCTGCCAGCATTGCTGCAGAGGTTGAAGGGGTCAGCCTGTCAGTGCTCAGACCATACGCCGCACACTGCATCAAATTGGTCTGCATAGCTGTCGTCCCAGAAGGAAGCCTCTTCTAAAGATGATGCACAAGAAAGCCCGCAAACAGTTTGCTGAAGACAAGCAGACTAAGGACATGGATTACTGGAACCATGTCCTGTGGTCTGATGAGACCAAGATAAACTTATTTGGTTC
>NW_015554192.1:40058-44397 GCF_001515605.1 Sinocyclocheilus anshuiensis
AATTTACACTGTTATACAAGCTGTACACTCACTACTTTACATTGTAGCAAAGTGTCATTTCTTCAGTGTTGTCACATAAAAAGATATAATAAAATATTTACAAACATGTGAGGGGTGTACTCTCTTCTGTGAGATACTATATATATATATATATATATATATATATATATATATATATAAAAACATCATCTAAGATGGATTTAGCAAAAATTGTGTATCTCATATTTTATATAGGAACCATATCAAATTATTTATCAAGCCAAAAACCAGACAAATAAATTCAGTTCTTTCAACCTCCAAATATACCTGGCTTCCTCCCAGCTACAGTGGCCTTACCTTAGTTTGCCTCATAACGCTGACCTCCTAAAAACCCACCCCCTTCCCACAGAGCTCAGCCTTCCCTGGTGACAGCCATGCACGACAACAAGTCTCCAAAGAATGTAAGTGCACCAGCCAATAGAAAGGTAAATAGCCCTGGCATTTCACGCTCTGCATTCATCAAACTTTTCATCCTCCCACATATAAACCCATATGCCTGAGGCCATATGGAGAGGAGGTGAGCACAATCATTCACTAGACTTCCATTGCTTGCAAAGCAGTGAAAGAGGGCAGGAATTATTTGGCCTGCATGTTTTCATTTGCTTCCCAACCAAGTGCATCAAAGCTTTTCCTGCTGGTATTGGAAGGTTGTGTATATCAAAATATATTTATACCCCTTCATCTTTTTGAAGAACATAGTAGCACAAATAAATTACCTCTTGTCAGGTAAACTGATTATTCATAGTGATAAAAAGGTTTCTTCAATTAAGAACCCTTTTGAACTTTTAAAAGATTAACTCCATTGAAACACTTTTCAAACACATAGTTGCCCAACAATCGATTCACTGGAGAATTATATTATTTTGAATTATGGGTGACACTTTAAAATAGGGAACACTTATTCACTATTAACTACGACTTTTCCCTCAATAAATTCCTAATTTGCTGCTTATTAATAGTCAGTAAGGTAGTTGTTAAGTTTAGGTATTGGGTAGGATTAGGGATGTAGAATAAGGTCATGTAGAATAAGGCATTAATATGTGCTTAATTAGTGCTAATAAATGGCTAATATTCTAGTAATATGCATGCTAGTAAGCAACTAGTTAAGAGACCCTAAAATACCGAATTCTGAATTTGATTTTCCCTGAAACATCATAAACCAATGTAATTTACATCTCTAATCATCATTTATTTTGTGATGGGCGTATAAATGGCATCTTGGAAGTTTAATAAGTTAATAAACTTAAGTTTAATAAACTGTGAAGTAATTTATCAAAAATCTAATATTCAAAGCTAACATGTGTTTGTATTCTAAATTCACACAATAAAAACAAAATGGTTTATAATATATAAAAAAATAATGTTTTCTTTATATATGTTTAAAACTGTTTAATTATCATAATTTAAGCGTAATAGTATTTATGATGGATTTTCTTATTTTTAGATTGAAAGTCTTGATCTTGGACAAGGAAAAGTAGGAAATATCTGGAAGATAAAAGATTTTAAAGTTAAAGTAACGTCTGTGAACAAATAAGCAGGTCTATCACCAGCCTGCAGAAAAAAATGGTATGAATATGCTATATCTATATCGCTACATACTCTGTTTTGTTTCATCTCACACGTACTTTTCTGGCTGTTTGGTTTTATTCCTTTCTTTTTGAAGCCTGTAAATTGCAGAATAATGTCCAAGTGTTTTGTTTACAACGAGAGACGTCCCTTTGGTCGATCTATACTGGGATTTCTGTTTTGCAAAGCATGATTATGATCATTTTATAATATGTTGGATTCCTGCTGTGCAGTTGTATGTGTGAAACGAACAAGAGAACACACGGAGCCTAGCAGTGAGTGACTGAACAGCATGCGGAACTGCTGCATTTGTCTTTCAAGTGCATGAGCTGCACCTGAAGAGTTCGTAATTTCCCAACCTTCTCTGCAACCTGACTATCAAATGAGGCTTTCTAAACTCTTGCCCCCCACTTCTCTCCCCCTTCAATCTCTCTTTCGTTCTGTCTGTTACATATCATTTCTATTCTGCCTCTTTTCAACTCTAGCTATTCCTACCTGAGAAAAAATGAAATGGTTATTCACATGGTGAAGTTCTTCGCTCTGTTCGGTAATTTGCACAACCACAACCACATTACCTCTTTCCCAGATGTATATGGTTCAAAGCTTGTGCAGTAGAGGGCTGTGAAAGTTGTGATGGTAAACATTTTTAATTTCCTTTTTGTGAGATGAGAGGCTTAATGAATGCCTCAATGAACCACTTTTTCCCCTATAACTTCCCATAATTTATTTATTTATTAAATGTGTGTAGGAATTAAAAATACCTCAAATATATATTGGGTTAAAGGTGGTAGCACTCATTTAAATTTGCTTTACTACACTATTATAAGAAAATTGTGCAGTAAATACCATATGGAGATTTCTAATAATTGGTAACCAAATGTAGTCAGGCTAATTAATTCTTCTTAAATGTTTTAATATTCTTGACTTGAATGAAACCAATTAATTTATGTTACGATGTGAATCACATTGTTTCGTTGAGAAAGCATCTTTAACATTGTAAAATGGAAGCTCTTTACCTTCCTCCCACCACTGAGAACTTGCTTTTGTCTTTGCCATCATCTGGTCTTTCGCCCAGGAGTCCTCTGCTGATGTTAAACTCCAGGCGAACTCAGGATAATATCCAACAGGCCCACGGTCACATGACTTTCCCTTTGAAGAGCAATCTGAAAGAGAACAATGATTTTACTAACATTTGCATATACAAAGAAACCACATTGTCCATTAGTTAACAGAACAGCATTTATTAGATGTTTTGGGGAAATTTTATGGACATGTTTAGTCCTGTATATCAAATTACTCTCTTAGGACACACTTTTCAAACTCATTTCACTGTTGGTATATTGTTCTTCAAACTTGGTTAGGCTGATCTGTTGACTGATTTTTTAAAGGGTCTGGGACATCAAACACTAAACATCAGCTTGACCAGGCTAAGAAACCATCTTAAACCAGATACGACCAGAAAATCAGATTAGGCTGGTTTAAAAAGTGACTTTTCACACACAAACACACACACACACACACACACACACACACACACACACACACACACACACACACACACACACACACACACAAATATATATATATATATATATATATATGTTATATGTACAGTATATGTAATTGCACAATACTACGTTGTGACCATAAAACACTTTTATCATGGCGCATAATTGTAAACTAATACATTTTGACATTTGCAGTACATAACCAGCTCCATTTGTATGGCTTTTCTGAAGTTGTATACATGCTTATTAGCTCACCTGGTATTACACTGTGTGGTACGAGTCTTGTGAAACATTGTTAATACTATTGTTTTTAGTGTTGATGCGTGTTATTTTCAAATGTGACCGTACGTTAATCTTTTAACACCACTCACTGGACACTGTCACTAACTGCCACTTTTTCCTGAACCATGATAAGCAAATGTAACGATTGCATTATGATTAGCTCATTACCTTGTCAATGTGATAATACCCGCCAATCATGTTCTCTTCATCACTATGATTGGCTGATTACTCTGCCAAGGCTGATTACCACCTCTCTTGTTTGCAACAGGTCAGAAAATCAGCCTGAATAGGTCAAAAAGGCTCACTCGTACAACATTTTTGCCTTGTCCAAATACCCGTACTTGCGGTCTTGGCCACTTGAGAGCACGTGCACGCGACAGGAAGTAAGTGCACAAGACTGTCCCAGGTCTTAAAAACGCCAAAGCACAGTGCCCTTAACGCACACTAAATCCACACTATCTTAGCTTAGTGTATCCCATCATGCATCATGCAATCGTGAGACTTTTTGCCGAGATCGCGCGAGAGGTAACGTAAAACCTTTCCAGTGGAAGTTAGATATTAATATAATAAATATACGTATATTACATATAATTTGTTATATGGGTCATGTTATAGGGACTACTGACTGAACAGACATTTAGAAGTTCATTTTAAAACGCAAAGTATTTCAAATTAAAATAAAAATGAAGCTCTGTAAACACTTGCATTTTTAAAACACTATAAGTGTGTCCCATTAAGTAATGAAAAGTTCAACACACACTTGTGGTCTTCATCCTCACTTGAACACTTGGGCCAAATACAGGAAATCGTCTCTAGGTTACGTATGTAACCATGGTTCCCCGAGGGAACGAGACGCTGCGTCGAGAATCGCTTTGGGAACGTCCCTGCGTGACCGTGTTCTGAAGCACGTGTACAATCAGCCCAATGGAGCAGCGAGACGTCAC
>NW_015554192.1:45201-49894 GCF_001515605.1 Sinocyclocheilus anshuiensis
TATAAAAGCGAATCCGGCAGAGCACAAGTCAGCTTCGATGAAGTAGCGCCTCGAGGGATGCAGGGAGTATGACAAAGAGACGCAGCATCTCGTTCCCTCGGGGAACCATGGTTACATACGTAACCTAGAGACGTTCCCCTTCAGGAACTCGAGCTGCGTCGAGAATCGCTTTGGGAACGAGAATACCCACTGCGCCATACTACCAAGTCCCTGCCTGTGTGTGTATCTCATGAGCACATCACAAAGAGAGAACGCGGAAAGATGCCAGGTCTAGGTTATAAAAGCGGACAAAAGTGTGCGGAGAGGACCAGCCCGCCACAGCACAAATGTCCTGCAAGGCCACGCCCAAGTTGAAAGCTTTGGAGGTCGCCATACTCCTGGTCGAGTGCGCTCTGACCCCCATAGGAGACGGGAGGCCAGAGGACTCGTAGGCTAGTGAGATGGCCTCTACCACCCACCTACTCATAGTCTGCTTGGTCGCCGGAGATCCTTTCTTTGGCGGACCAAAACAAACAAACAGCTGATCTGCCTTACGCCACGGGGCAGCTCTGTGTGCGTAAGCGTCCAGTGCTCAAACTGGACAGAGCAGATTAAGCCTTTCTTGGCCTACTTCCTGGAATGGAGGAGGACAAGAAAGGCTTAATCTGCTCTGTCCAGGAATCTCCAGCGGAGAGCCGTCGAGGAGGGACACCAAGTCCGAGAACCATACTCGGGCCGGCCAGAACGGGGCTACTAGCAACAACACGAACTCCATCCCGGCGTACTCTCTCCAGAACTCCCGGGAGCAGACAGCGTACAGACGAAGCCTCGGCCACATCTGCACCATGGCATCCAGCCCCAGTGGAGCTGGATGCGTGAGGGAGAACCAGAGCGGACAGTGTGTCCCACTGCGCCATACTACCAAGTCCCTGCCTGTGTGTGTATCTTGCGAGCACATCACGAAGAGAGAACTTGGGAACCTGGGGTAGATGCCAGGTCTAGGTTGTAAATGTGGACAAAAGTGTGCGGAGAGGACCAGCCCGCCGCAGCACAAATGTCCTGCAAGGCCACACCCAAGTTGAAAGCCTTGGAAGCCGCTATACCGCTGATCGAGTGCGCTCTGACCCCCATAGGAGACGGGAGGCCAGAGGACTCGTAGGCTAGTGAGATGGCCACGACCACCCACCGACTCATAGTCTGCTTGGCCGCCAGAGATACTTTCTTTGGCGGACAAAAACAAACAAACAGCTGGTCTGCCTTATGCCACGGGGCAGCTCTGTGTGCGTAATCGTCCAGTGTTCGAACTGGACAGAGCAGATTAAGCCTTTCTTGGCCTACTTCCTGGAACGGAGGAGGACAGAATGCTTGAAGTACTATGGGCCCTGGTGAAGAAGTGGGCACCTTAGGGACATACCTGACCCTCGGGTGAAGGAATGCCCTAACCATGCCTGGAGCAAATTCCAGGCATGAAACAGAAAGTGCCTGAAGATCCCCGATCCTTTTAAGTGAGGAATGCGAAGCGGATTCCCCCTCTAGGAAAATCCCTTGGTTCTGAGCCACCACTGCAAGGGTGTCATGTACAGCAGGCCAAAAGGTATCACGTTGGACGATACTGCCATCAGGCCCAACAGCCTTTGAAACTGTTTGACAGTGAGTGACTGGCCTTCTCTTACTCTCCTGACTGTCGTGAGGATTGAATCGATTCTAGCAGGAGACAAACGTGCCTGCATTGAGGTTGAGTCCCACACCACGCCTAAATAAGTGGTTCTCTGTAGTGGAGAAAGCACACTTTTGGTGTTTAGTCTTAAGCCAAGCTCTCTCATATGGGCGAGGACGACATCTCGATGCCGAGCCGCCATCTGTTCCGATTGAGCTAGTATTAACCAATCCAGGTCCCATGAGGGCACCTTAGTGCGCTGTACCAGCCTCAGCGTCAGGGTGCCACAGAGGAAATGAGTGATAAGTGGGTGTTTTCCAAATGATTGACCACCCAGAAGGGCGTGGTAAGCAGCTAAGGCCGCCATGTATACCTTCAGAGTGGAGGGAGATAACCCTGCGGAGAATCGCTCCTGCAGAAACTCCAGAACTGTACCAATTGGGCAGTTGACTGGGTCCTGCAGTCGCTGTCCGCACCATGAAGCGAAAAGTTTCCACTTCAAGGCGTACTGTTTCCTAGTGGCGGGAGCTCTGGACTGGAGTATAGGAGCCAGTTCAGTGCCCTGAAGCGGATGACAAGCAGGGAACGACCGACCTGACTGCTGTAGCACCCTCACTCGAGGGGGAGCCTGGTGGTATGAGGAGTTTGATGGCTGGGGCTGCTCATGCTCAGCATCCCCATGGGCCTGGAAGCGAAGAGGGAGGAAATGTTGAAACGCCGCCGCTTGCTTCCTCGCCTCCTGAAACCTCTCGACGACAGTGTTGACTGCGTCGCCGAAAAGCGGGGCGTCTAGGAGAAAGAATCTGTCCTTATCTTGCATATTGGACAGATTCAACCACAGATTTCAGATTCAACACATTGCTGTCACTGAACGGCCGATGGCTCTGGCCGTTTCTTTGGTGGCTCGGAGGAACAAATCTGTGGCCCGACACAGTTCAGCTACCACATCGGATTCCTCCTCCCCCCTATCATTCAGGTGCCTGAGCAGGTCAGCCTGGTATGCTTGTAACACCGCCATGGTGTGCAAACATGCGCCAGCCTGACCTGCCGCCATATAAGCTGTCCCAACCAGACTAGATGTCAGCCTAACGGGCCTAGTGGGAAGCTTCGGGGCCTTCAGGGACGATGCTGAGGATGGGGAGAGATAGCTAGCAAGTGTCTGCTCCACCATTGGCATCGCCCCATATCCCTTCTCATTTAGCCCCAAGATGTTGGAATAATTCGACACTGTGGGGCTGTAGATACGGGATGAATACGGTTTCTCCCATGATCTTGACACCTCGGCATGGAGATCAGGGAAAAACGTAAGGCCCCGTCGTGAAGGCTGTGATCTAGCTCTCAGGAAAAGCTCATCTAATTTGCTTTTAGGACGAGCGTCCTGTTTCTTGGCTGGCCAATCGATATTTAATTTGGCTACAGCGAAAACCTCCACGAGCTCCTCATACGCGAGGGACTGTGGTGGCGAGTCCACAGTCTCCTCTGTCTCGACACTCATCACATCCACCTCCTCGGAGGAAGATAGATGAAGCGTCTGGCTCTCTCTCTCTGGGGATGCTCTGCTCCTAAACAAACAACACACAGATCGTGTGTATCCCCCGCCGCCAGATATCATGGGCAGGGAGGAACACAACGTTTGTAATGCCGTTCACTCGCCATAGACTTTGACTTTGCTTTTGACATGATATGAATGCTTGTGCTGACAGACAACAATAAATAGGACTGACACATACTGTGGCGGGACGACCAAACGACAGACACAGTGGGTGTGGTGTAAGGCCTCGGAGAGGCTTTTATTAACAGAAAATAAACAAAGTGACCAGGAAAAAGGGAATCAAGTGTCCAAAATAAACAGGGGATCTGGTGTCCAGCTGTTAATTAGTGGGAGGTAGCCGACTCGTCCCAATACACAGAGCGCTACTGAAGAGCAGAAGCTGACTTGCTCTCTGCCGGATGCGCTTTTATACTTTCTGGTGCTTACGTCACCCCCGCTCGTGACGTCTCGCTGCTCCATTGGGCTGATGGTACACGTGCTTCAGAACGCGGTCACGCAGGGGCGTTCCCAAAGCGATTCTCGACGCAGCGTCTCATTCCCTCGGGGAACCATGGTTACATACGCAACCTAGGGACGTTTCATTTTATGCATAGGCTACTTATGGTTTTGATGTCCATTGGTCTTCAAGCCTTCTTTAGTGGGACTGGTTAGCCATTCATACTGTAGGCTGACTTCCCAGGGATGTGTGAACACTGTAGCAATATCAAAACAATGCTGCTTTTGTTTGAGCATCACAATCAGCTTGACAGTAACACTGGTCCATGTAAACAAGTTTGGGTCGGGATGTAGTTGGGCTGATGGTACACGTGCTTCAGAACGCGGTCACGCAGGGGCGTTCCCAAAGCGATTCTCAACGCAGCTCGAGTTCCTGAAGGGGAAACGTCATATAAGTAGTCAAGTGGTCAAGTGCAAAGACCACAAGTGTGGATATTTGGACAAGGCATTTCAGTCACATCCAAACCAAATTAACTTGAAACGATGAACTGTGAGTAATTGTGGTTAAATTAAAGGTGCACTTGTGGTTCTTAGAATTTATTGACTACAAATCCAAAAGAAGGTGTCCACTACTAATGCCATAGAATGAGACTTTGATTTTAACTGATTTAGTAAACATTACATTATTTTATGTATGTTATCTAAGTTATTAGTTTGTTTTAAATTATGATTTATAGTATGATTTTTACCTGGAAACAATATAACATACTATTTCATCTCATTTGATGCATCTCATTTAATCATAATTCTGTTCATTTTCTGACATGACAATATACTGAAATAGTTCATTTCCAGATGTAGCTGCAGCTGATTATATGGCTGTTTGACATTTGAAAATACAGTAGTTGTTTATAGATTGATTGTTGTTCATGTTCACGCTGAAGGCAGGTTTTGCCTCAAATTAAAACACATTGTTTAAGGTCAAAGACTGTGTTGAGGTGACTGATGAAATGTGTCTTCAAAAAGACACATGATCATAGCGGTGGCAAATTATATATATATATATATAT
>NW_015554192.1:50393-54726 GCF_001515605.1 Sinocyclocheilus anshuiensis
GGATATTGATGTGAGAAGACAACGATATATATATATATATATATATATATATATATATTTTTTTTTTTTTTTACTGAAATGAATGTCACTGGTTATAAGTGCAGCCAGGAGTGTCATTTGAGTTGCTTCTTAGCCCAGTAAGATGGACAAAAAGTCGTCATTTCATGCTTTGTACTTTGAAGGCTTATATTGCATTTACATTTAATCATTTAGCAGACGTTTTTATCTAAGTGACTTACAAATGATTAAAGAAGCAATCAAACCAAGTCCAGGTTTCTTGATAGATAGATAGATAGATAGATAGATAGATAGATAGATAGATAGATAGATTAGAATAGAATAGAATAGAATAGAATAGAATAAAATAGAGCAGGGATCCTGAAATCTGGCCCACGAGATCCACTTTCCTGCAGAGTTTAGCTCTAACCCTAATCAAACACACCTGAGCATGCTAATCAATGTCTTCAGGATCATTAGAAAATCACAGGTAGGTTAATTTGATCAGGGTTGGAGCTAAACTCTGCAGCGCATTGGCCCTCCAGGGCAAGATTTGAGAAACCCTGGAATAGAGAGTACTACGGTTAGAGGGTCAAACTGTGAAGTGTAAAAACGTAGCATCCATGTCTTGGGAGTGTATAGTACTTTAGCAATAGTAGAAGTATCAATAAATCAAAGTACACATTCCCCTTAATAATATTTTAGTAATTATGTACAATTACTAAATTATTGTACACACTTGTGCAGTGTATATAATTACAATTAGACTTGATAGAAAATGATGAGCATAATATAAAACAATGTTCAAATATGAATTCCATTCATTCATTTATTAATTAATTAATTCATTCACTCATTCATTCATTAATTCACTCACTCACTCACTCACTCACTCACTCGTTCATTCATTCTCTGCTCAGTTGTTTTCACACAGTATAACCATTAATGGAAGCATGCTTAAAAATAAATAAAGAAAAAGAACATCACCCCATGGGACATAAAAGTGCTCATAGCTGAAGAAATATCCCTATATGAAAACCTTATCTATAAAAGGCCGGCAAATATAATAAATGTAAACTCAGCTAGTTTTTAGTGTTTTAAATTGAAGTTGGAGCTTAGCATTTGTAAGAGAGTGATGTCGGGTAAAAGCAGATAAAGTGACAAAGTTTTAATTCAATAATGATGTCAAAGTACATTTGCATAGCTTATTTCATTAGCTTATCATGTAGCTCTGTAACGCTAATAATTTTAACACAAACATAACATAATTTTTTTTTTTTATATAAAAGTGAATGTCAGAAGCCATTCTTCAGGAACTTTAACACGACTATGATGTTCATAGCTATTTCCCACACTTTTCTTGAGGTATTTCATGTATTCTTGTATTCGTTTATTCTGCTAGAATGGCTTTCAAACCATTCCAACTGTGTTCCAACCAAACATTCGTCTCGTATTCACTGGAGTGTTAAAAGCACCGGTGGGACCAGGTTGTTTATCAGAGGACTGCTGGTTGAAGCTCCAGGCGACATACAAATATGCACATTTTCCGTTCTTTTGCCCGGTGTGTGAGTGTGCTTCCTTGGTACAGTACTTGGGGCTTCCACTGTTAAGAAAGGCAGATCTAAGAGGAAAATTCTATTGCCCAGGGGTTGCTCTTGAATAGCTCAAACTAAATGGAGTTCTTTGATACGTTTCATTCGGGAAGTATGCATATTCTCTGTGTTAAAATAACTTGTGCTGTGCCAATTGAATGTGCTAAGACAACTGTAGCAGAAGTAGGCAGACTTAAGTAGATTCCCCTAAATGCAGGGCCGGGTTAGACTTTGTTGGTGCCCTAGGCAAGATTTTAGATAGACACCCCCGAAAAACACTAAAATGCTTAATTAGACTAATTTATTTGTTACAATAAGTAACTAATTTGATAAATAACCTGTTCCAAATAACAATAAGTGCCATACAAAAATCAGGGAGCTGTGGTTTCAAAACTCAAAACTGGACAAAACTAAGTTTCAGAAGCTTATGTTTATTGTAAATAAAATGTAAATATATTTTTTTTATGTAAATTAAAAAAAAAAAGTACGGTCACACTTTGTTTTAAGGTCCAATTCCGGCTATTAACAAACTATTAAATATGACTTTTGCCTCAATAAACTCCTAATTTGCTGCTTATTAATAGGTAATGGGTTGGGACATGGGTTGGATTAGGGATGTAGAATATGTTCGTGCAGAATATATATATATATATATATATATATATATATATATATATATATATGTGTGTGTGTGTGTGTGTGTGTGTGTGTATAATAAAACATTTAAATAAATTATTAATATAATACAATTATCATCACAATCTGTTTTCCTTTTTTTTTCACCAGAATCTTTTTTGACCCACATGTGCAATTTGTCAAAAGATTTCAGTTCACTGTAGCTCATCCGAAAGTAGCGCGCTCTGTCTAACAATATCACGTTTTAAAATATGCTGCATTAGAGCTTGTTAATATTTTATGACCTAACACTGGTGTAAGTGCCAGATTTTAGAGAACACTCCTGAGCTTTCCTTCCACTTAGTGATTATCAACCACAATTGCTAAGATGGTGAATCACTTGTTAAAACCCTCAGATAATGTTAAATGCCAGAGGGAAACTTAGGTCTCTATGAGATGTGTTGCTGTGATGGCTCTTTTCAAGGATGCACAATAAATTGATTTCAGGAAGCACTGCTTTTTTTTCTGACAGGACATATTGCTCACCAACTTCATCACCAATTTTATTTCAGGTAGAGTGTATATATTAACCTTTAGAACAAGCCTTAAAATTGTAATTTGAGAAATGATTTTCTTGATTTTTGGAGACAAAAGACTTTGATGTACTGTGAAAACATATTGTAACTTTAAAAACTTAAAACTGGTACAGGAATATCTATTGAAAGTATAAGGATTGAATGTTTGTGGCTGTGTGTAGCACCTACTACTCTGCATATTCTTTTAAATGTAAAAAACTGTAAAGTCGCTTTGGATAAAAGCGTCTGCTAAATGACTAAATGTAAATGTAAATGAGGGTAGATCAAGTAACAGTATAATATTTTATTGTTATTTTATTGCTTTACTGCACAAATACTGGCCAGAATAAGCATTTACATTTATGCGCTTGGTAGACGCTTTTATCCAAAGCAATAGGAGCGAACCTATCGCTAGCAACATTCTCTAATGTTCAAGCTACAGGAATGCTATAAATTTGATTTCTTTATTTTGTTTATGTATATATATATATATATATATATATATATTAGGGCTGTCATCGTTAACACGTTAACGCATGCAATTAATTTTACAATCCTTAACACGTTAAAATAATTTTACGCAATTAACTCAAAATTACTGAAGAACAATTTCTATTCTAACCCTTTAACCCAATTTTGCTCATTTGCTTGCAATTAGATCATTTTAAGCCACTAAACTCCGAGAAAGTAAGCGAATGCATTCAAACAATCCGTCCAAAACAGCACTAATATAAAGGAAACCAGGCTAATTACATCAGAGATTGCAGAGAGAACAGAGACTCACACTGCGATTTAAGTGAATTATTCATTCCAGTGTGTTTCGCTTTAAAACACAAGCTCTGTCATATTCTGTGATTGTCTCTGATGAGTGCGAGCCCTCACACGTTGCGCTGTGTGAAGTAGAAGTGCAAACTGAACGGATTGTCAACACATCCCACCGCTGTATGGCCAGATGAGATGCAAACTACGTGTTCAGTACAGTAAGCACGCGTGAGTCCGTTATAATAATGCATGTATGAGTGCTCTTGACGGACTGATCGCTCATTGTATTTATGCACAGGCACAGACATTTCTGTACATTCACGTTGTTTCCACACACATTCACGATAATGTTTTGATTTGTCATGTTTATGTCGCGGTGTTTAGTTATACGGAATGGATCCGTGTACTGTAGTCGATATATGCAGTCAGCAGGCGGTTGGTTTAGGTTTTTTTGGCATCTCCATGTGGTCCTGTTCGATATCGCAACTTGGCTTCTCTAAAATGTAAAAAAGCCCTTTGGTGTTGCACTGTACACATACTATAAAATTCTGATTTTTTTATTTCTTTCATATGTGCTTATATGGGCTCCTTATATCATTTGGCTCTTTGGTGTCCTTTTGTTTCTAAGTGTCCTTTTTTGGAAAGTCATCTAAATTTATCTTGAAAAAAGCTTGCAGAAAATATAGATTTTTGAGAATCACCCATCAATCTTTTGGTTTACTTTGCTGGATATAGCAAATAATGACAAAATAAACATTTGAAACAAGATAAATGGTCTATGCTTAATTTCAT
>NW_015554192.1:54817-54984 GCF_001515605.1 Sinocyclocheilus anshuiensis
ACATTTCATTACACCAAATACACAAAATAATGTTATTTTTAGCAACATCATATGACCCCTTTAATTTCTTGAAGTGTGCGATTAATCACGATTAATCACAGAAAAAAGATGTGATTAATCAGATTAAAAATTGTAATCGATTGACAGCCCTAATATATATATATATA
>NW_015554192.1:55829-56162 GCF_001515605.1 Sinocyclocheilus anshuiensis
ACAGTTCAACCCAAATATTCAGATGTGTCCAGCGCATTTTATGGAGGACTGTTTCCTGATCCTGGTAGAGTAGTCTACAGTGCCGGCTGTTCTGACTCACAGACTGTCAGTACGTTTTTTTTATATTTAAAGAATTTGCCACTGACGATTCAAACGCGAGTTTTGAGCAGTATAGAATAGCACTTGTAGTTTGTAATTTCTCTGATCACAAATGCAGACAGGGTTTTATGTTTACGCGGCGCGATGCAATGCAACACAACGCGTAAAAACACAGTATAAGTCATTATAATCAGTAATTATGTCCCCACTGGATGCAACAAATGCCTCGTTTAT
>NW_015554192.1:56297-59475 GCF_001515605.1 Sinocyclocheilus anshuiensis
CTACATCTGGATATAATATTCAGTACGATTATCAAAGCATAAATACAGTAAATCACTTCCATCAACACCTCCAAAGCTTGCACAGGCATATACCACTTTCCTGGATCAACATTTTAACCCGTAACATTATGCAGTTTTAATTTATATGCTGTCTATTGCTGATGATCACATTATTTTTCATATGCATCTGTTTACATAAGAGATCGCTCGCTTCTCCGTCCTTTTCACGTGTGTTTTTTTGTTCGGGAGGTTTTGTACTCGTTCAGAAGATGTGTAATAGCGCCCCTGCGTGTATAACAGTGAAAACACGAAAAGCCGTAAAAACTTGTCTTTGGCGGGGAAGCGATTTCTTCTAAAAGACGAGATAGCTCGTCAATGGCGGGGAAAGAGTTAATACTTTCACAGTGTGACAAATGTATTCTGTTATAACTCACCTTGACCTACCCTATCTCAACATTAAGAAAGGGTATCCCTTTGTGCAGCACATTTCAGAATGGACTGTTTTGCGAATCTGTTTTATGAATGTAATACAGGCTTTGCAGTAGCTGTTATTAAAGGAAGTGCAGACTCTATTGAACCTGACAGCAAACCCACAACTCATATGTGAACACAGCAAAGTGCTCTTGTCAATTTATTTTACATGTGAAGAGAGATTTTACATTTTAAAGGCACATCAGCAAAAACAACTTGTTTCATAAGGGTCAGAAAGAGGGTAGTCATGAAAAATCTGCTTGGTTGGCAGCGACCAAACTGAGATGGATCATTATAAGTGATCGATCTGGAACGCTCTACATATAGGTGGCCCACAAATAGCACTTCATATTGGAGACTCAACTCACATTTGGTCCTTATAGAGTTTGACAAGAAAAAAAAAGGGTAAGATTTCAGAAAACATGCCAAGCATTGTGTGTTTGTGGCTGTGTAGCACTGCCGCTCTGCGTATCCTTCTGAAGTAGGGTAGACAAGAGTTGTAATTTTTTTTTGTCATCTCGATTTTTTTTTAAACTAAACTCTTTGAAATACAGTTTGGGATTGCTTTTGTTGTGAAGGTTACATCCAAAGTTGAATTAGAATTTAATCAAAATGAGGTAGTATCCATATGCTGCAGAGCTGTTGTTTCCTTGGTCTCCAAAACCATACTCTTAAATGCAGTTTCTCCACCCTACTTGTTTCAAATGAGGCTGAGAGAAATTATTCAACAAAGCCTGCGTCAAGTTCTGGATGTGTCACACGGTTCCTGCACCACCACAGTGGCAATCTAAGGGAGAACTGATGACTTACCAGATGGCCAAGGACAGATTTTATTTATCCTCATTTAGACCCCTCACTTATCTAATGTCTTAATTCCGTGAATGTGTGGTCATATCCCCTTTGACACTCATTGAAGCAAACACTTAGAGTCGATCAGTCACAAAGACCCTGAAAATGGCTGCAATTAAACTCTGAAAATCTGTGGTTTCAAGTAATGGTTTTCTTGAGCTTTGTTTCCATTCGCCTATTCACATCAAACAACATCACACATTTCCTTAATCAGAACTAGTTCAAAACACTAGTTCAAGATTTTCTTTTAAATTAACTGATTTGCAATTCTTATAGATACTGAAAATCATTTGCTACCGGTCACAAAGCATTTGCAGAGATTTTCTTGATGTTACATAGGTAAGCCAATTTGTGTGGTATAAACCTTTATTAGTGCTTCTGAAAAGGCTGTTTTATTTCAGGAGAGATCTACTTGGCTGCAAAGCATTCTGTAAAATCATTATCCTGACAATGTGACCCATTTGTTATGTATAACGGTGCTTATTAAAGACTTAGAGACTATTATGCAGAACATTTTAGCTCTGACAAGATTCAATGCACTGTTTAAATGATTAAAAGACCTTTTCAAGGGACAAAACGGTCCTCTAGTTTTAAATGACTGCCACTAAATCCACTTATTTCAGAAAAGTTTGTTATTTTTTTTAAGATACCGGAGTATTTGTATATAACTCGATTATTTTTAAAGTGCTATAGTTTTGGAATGCAATTTATGTAATTGCAACAGACAGAAATTCTTAGCATTGTTTAAACAGCTTTATAATGAAATGAAACTTTGTGGCACACATGCATATTTTAATTTCGCTCATGGCCTCTCAAGTTACTGAGAAGGACATTTAGACGATTGCACCATAAAAACTGCAAATGGCAAGGTTTGGAATTACTCAAGAACTTTTGCCACAGCTGAGCTCTCTGGTCTCCACACAAGAGATAGTCAGGTGGGTTCGCCTGTAAATGCTTTCAACCATGAGCGTTTACAGCCCATAAATTCGTTCATTCAAAATGGTCAATTATTCCCCTAGCTCTTTATATCCCACTCAGATGGGGCACAAGATCATAAAGGACTTGGATGGCGGGAGGTGTGTGGAATGACCAAGCTTCCTTAGAGGGAATATGTGTGCCAAGAGAGCATACTCTGTGTCAGGTCCCCGGGATAACAGAGGACTCAAATGCAGAGAAGCAGGTGAAAAACTGAGATTTATTTCTCACAAGGCAAAACAAAAACAATAGAACAATCACAAAAACAACTGGAGTCCTTGGGGACTCCAGAGCCGGCCGGCAGAGCAATGCGGACCTCACGGGCTGTGGAAGCTGTCCCAGACTCAGCGTCCGCACAGGACAGGTGACCAGAGAGATAGCGAGGCAACAAGCGGCTGTCTCTCCTCACTAGGTGTCCTGGGGTACAGTGAAACAAGGGAAGTTCTTAAAGGGGTCATATGATGCTATTTTAAAGATCATTATTTTGTGTATTTGGTGTAACAGAATAGCCAGCTGACCCAGTGCATTGTGATTGGCCGAACAGTGGAGCTTGGATGAGTCAGAGAGAGAACCAGAGAGCGTGCTGAACTTCATTCGCCTGACTGAGCGGTTCAAATGACGCAGATCTAAATAGGACGCCACCCTCCATCCTTCCTCGGAACGGTGAAGTACCGACTGTAGAACCCGGACTCTGCTACGTGAGGAGGGACCACCTCGATGGCCTCCTTCCTCAAAAGAGTAACTACTTCTGTTCCATGACCAGAGCCTGCTCGGGACCCACCATAGTGGGGATGACCCCGTTTAAACTGAGGCGGAGGAGAACTGGATTCTATAGCCTCACTCTACAGTGTGCAGGACCCACCGAGACACGTTAGTCTGCTAA
>NW_015554192.1:59507-59793 GCF_001515605.1 Sinocyclocheilus anshuiensis
GCAGGACCCACCGAGACACGTTAGTCTACTAAGGGAATCAGTCTCTCGAGACTGACCTCTGGTGTAATCAGAGCAGCTAGCTCGGTGCCCTGAAGTGGCGAACCAGCAGGGGACGGCCGTAGTAGCTGCTCTAGAGAACTCCGTGGAGGTCGCGAGCTTCTTAGCACCGTTACGTTTCCGGGCGGTAACTGAGAGAAGCGCTCGCCAGAGACCGCTGCGCCCTGGAACACCGGCAGGGTTGGCAGACCGATCTCCTGAGGGCACTGAGGAGAGACGGGCACCGTGT
>NW_015554192.1:60044-76216 GCF_001515605.1 Sinocyclocheilus anshuiensis
ACCCCTCTGCCCCAGAGTGAGCTGGCCCTCAGAAGTCCTATAGGCCTTAGGCGTCAGGACGTTTTAGACGGAGACTATCCAGCGAGAATGATGGTCCACAGAACCACCTTCCGCTTTAAGCCTTCGGCTTGGGAGCACCACTGTGACTCTAGACTCTGCGGAGTACGAGAAGTGACGTAGGGGGAAGAAACCGCAGCGCGGGCTTCCGAGCCCTCTCCAACCCATCCGCTAGATCCACGTGCGATCCCCACGATCTGAATCGCCGCCGTGCCTCAGCAATAGCGGGACCGAACCGCGAGCTCGCAAGCACGGACACACTCCTCGGAGCGTGCCTGGCAGGAGCAGAGCGAACAGCGGGAGAAGCACAATCAGCCCCTAATTTCAGAGAGCTGACTGCGCGAGTCTTTTTTTTTTTTCATAATAATATTGACATAATGCTTGTGCGACTGTAAAAAAGCTTCGCTCCACAGTAAAGCTGCTCATTATAATATTAGGCATAATATGCTTGTGTAACTGATGTTTGTGCAACTGGCGAGCTCTCTCATCTCTCATCCCTCATCAACCTCCTCGGAGGAAGACAGGCGGAGCGTCGAGCCCTCTCACTGGGGGGAAAGAACCCGGTTCTTCCCCCCGGTGAGAGGGCTGGGGAGGGCCACAGAGTCTAGAGTCACGACGCTTCCGAACCCCGAGAGAGGGCGCTGGATCTGGTGGTTAAGGAAGAAGATAGGGACTCGCCCGTCTACATTCCCTCCACTGGATACATATGCGAAACCCATGAGCACAGCCGCCGCTCCGCCTCGGCGAAAGCGGGGCCGGCGCCGCGAGAAACGCCGGTGAAGACTCCTTCCTCAAAGAGAGCCCTCGGAGAGCAAGCATACGTAGTGACAAACGCTCACAATGCGGACAGTCAGCTGACTCTGTGTGTTTTGCTCCCAAGCAGACAACACACAAACTGAAGGGGGGAGCGAATGACGGGCTTGATCTTAGACACGTGGAAAACTGCGTGGATATTTTTAAATAGGGGGGTTAATTTGAGTCGTACCGACACCGGACTGAGCACCTTAGAAATGGTAAATGGTTCAACAAATTTGGGTCCCAGTTTACGTGAGGGGAGTCTGAAGTGAATAGCCGATGCCTTGTTCCTCTCGCCAGTCTGAGTGAGGGTTTCTCTGGCGATCCTCCAAGTATGGAGGCATCTCTGAATAAACACGTGCGCGGATGGAACAACGGCGTCACATTCTTGGGAGGGTAATAATGGTGGCTGGTAGCCTAAACAGCACTGGAAGGGAGACAAACCCGTAGACGAGACCGGGAGGGAGTTATGCGCGTACTCGACCATGGTTAATCTGGAACTCCAAGACGATGGTTTGGCAGACGACACACAGCGCAGAATCCTCTCTAAATCCTGGTTAACACACTCAGCCTGACCGTTAATCTGCTGGTGATACCCGGAGGATAAACTCGCAGTCGCCACCAGCTGTCGACAGAATTCTGTCCAAAACCTAGACACAAACTGGGGACCCCTGTTAGAGACTACGTTCACCAGGAGGCCATGAATACGGAAAACCATGATCCAAGACAACAGTCGCTGTCTCCCTCGCTGACGGCAATTTGGGGAGGGGAAAATGGGCCACCTTTGAGAATCTGTCAACCACAGTGAGCCACTAGATGGGGTACCCCAGTGACAAAGTCTACTGCTAAGTGTGATCAGGGCCGCGAAGGGACAGTGGCTGGAGTAGCCCTGCTGGGGGTCTATTGGAGCCCTTACCCACCGCACAAACCGGACAGGCCGACATGAACTGACGAGCATCCTGCGCCACGGATGGCCACCAAAACCACTGCTTGATCAACATGCAGGTACGAGTCGCTCCTGGGTTGCAAGCTAGTTTGGATGAGTGGCCCCACTGTAGGACGCTAGTTTGGACTGACTCGGGCACAAACAACAGGCCCTCTTGGC
Organism: Sinocyclocheilus anshuiensis; assembly: GCF_001515605.1. Taxonomy (NCBI): domain Eukaryota; kingdom Metazoa; phylum Chordata; class Actinopteri; order Cypriniformes; family Cyprinidae; genus Sinocyclocheilus; species Sinocyclocheilus anshuiensis. The sequence continues at coordinate 62,002 of NW_015554192.1, forward strand.
ACCCTGCGGGAATAGTCGCATAGCGCCGTGCGGACCTTGGACTCCACCCCCCAAGTGACCGCCACCACCACCCGTTCGAGAGGCAGAATGGCCACAGGGAGGGTGGGACTAGCCTCAGCCTCAAAGAGTCGCGACAGCGCATCGGGTTTACCATTCTTGGACTCCGGGCGGTAAGAGATGGTAAACCTAAACCACCCGAAAAACAATGCCCAGCAAGCCTGCTGAGAATTTAGTCTCTTAGCGGTGCAGATGTATTCGAGGTTCTTGTGGTCAGTCCAAACGATAAATGGGACCCCCGTGCCCTCTAACCAGTGACGCCACTCCTCCAGTGCCAGTTTTACAGCAAGTAACTCCCTATTCCTGATGTTGTAATTCCATTCCGGGGGGGGGTTAAACGATGAGAAAAGGCAGCGCAGGGATATATTATCTTGTCCGAGGGTGACCTTTGAGACAAAATTGCCCCAACCCCCACCTCTGACGCATCCACCTCCACAATGAACTGACGAAACGGGTCTGGGGTAGTCTAAATTGGAGCCGAAACGAAGCGACTCTTTAAATTTTCAAATGCTGTATAAACCTGCGACGACCAACAGTAGCGCTTCCTAGTGGAGGTGAGATCAGTCAGAGGAAGGGCAACCTGGCTAAAGTTCCGAATGAATCGCTTGTAAAAATTGGCAAACCCCAGAAATCGCTGGACCGCTTTACGACTATCTGGGGTGGGGCAATCAGCAACCGCTTTTACCTTGGCGGGATCCATTCGGATACCCTCGGGAGAGAGGATAAATCCCAGCAACGGAACTGACCGTGCGTGAAACTCGCACTTCTCTATCCTGCCGAATAAACGATTCTCAAGTAACTGCTGGAGCACTCGTCTGACGTGCTGGACATGATCGAGCTTGTTCTGGGAGAAGATCAGGATATCGTCGAGGTAGACAAAAACAAACCGGTCGACCATGTCTCTGAGCATGTCGTTGACGAGTGCCTGGAATACTGCCGGGGAGTTGGAAAGCTCAAACAGCATGACCAAATACTCAAAGTGCCCCATAGGGGTGTTAAAGGCGGTCTGCCATTCGTCCCCCTCCCTAATCCGAACTAGGTGATACACATTGTGGAGGTCCAACTTTGTAAAGATGGTTGTCCCCTGCAATAGCTCGAAGGCCGATGACATCAATGGCAAAGGATAACGAACCCGTGATAGTCTATACAGGGGCGCAGCGAACCATTCCTCTTCTCCATGGAGAAGAACCCCGCCCCAGCTGGAGAGGAAGAGGGACGGATAATGCCTGCTACCTGAGAATCGTGAATATACCTCTCCATGGCCTCCCTCTCAGGTCTGGACAGAGAGTAAATGCACCCCTTAGGCGGAGAAGTGCGAGGCAACAGGTCTATCACACAGTTGTACGGGTAGTGCGGAGGCAGAGATGAAGCTCGGGACTTACTGAAAACCACTCTCAAGTCATGGTAAGCCTCCGGTACATCCGCCAGATTCACCGGCTCCTCCTGCAACACAGAACGAGACATTACAGGGGAAAATGCAGCACCCAAACATTGAGCTAAACTAAAGGGGTTCCAGGTCAAAACAGAGTTAAGAGCCCAGTCAATGTGGGGGTTATGCTTGACCAGCCAGGTGTGTCCCAAAACTACTGGAGCAGTGGGCGAGTGGATTAGAAGGAACCGGATCTCCTCAGCATGATTGCCGGAAAGTGTGAGTGTGACAAACTTAGTGGCATGGGTAATACTGGTGAGAAGGGTGCCGCAAAGTGATCTAGCAGAAATAGGCTCGGCCAGGGCAACAGACGAAATTCCCAAGCGTGTGGCCAGTCCGGAATCCATGAAATCGCCCTCCGCTCCAGAGTCGATCAATGCAGATGCCTGATGAGCAGTCCCATTAAACAGTAATGAGACTTGGAACTCAGAACGACCACCAGAGGGCAGTCGAGTACTAGTGACGCTCACCGTACGCGGTCCCTTGAGCAGTGAGTGCTGCCACGTGACCTGCTTCCCCGCAGTAGAGACACAGTTGATTGTCCAGGCAATAACGTCACTCCCTTACAGTCAGCCGTGCTCTCCCAACCTGCATCGGCTCCTTCTCCGGGAAAACGAGACGTTGGGAAGGCGTGTCACTTGCCGCTCCTGACGCAGCTCTAGTGACGGGCTAAAAACACGCTCCTCCGATGTCAAGAACGGAGAGCAATCCAGTTATCCACCTGGATGGCGAGGTCGATCCAATCGTCCAGGTTAGAGGGCATTTCGAGAGAATAGATCTCGTCCTTGATGTACTCGGCCAGACCGTGGAGAAAATGGTCCCAGAGCGCCTTAGCATTCCAGCCACAGGACTCGATAGAGTACCCGGATACCGATTGCTCTTCCTGCTGTAGCAGCGACAAAGCTCGTGGCACCTTGGTTCCTCGAGCAGAGTGATCGAAAACCTTGCATAGCTCCTCCAAGAAACTCTCAAACAAAGAACAGCAGTGATGTTTGTTATCCCACATAGCCGTTCCCCACTCTCTCGCTTGACCCACCAAGAGCGTGATGGTAAATGCCACCTTGAACTGCTTCGTGGGAAAACAGGAAGGCTGGAGCCAGAAAGTCAGAGAGCGATGGGATAAGAAGGAGCGACGTGTTAGGCTCACCCGAGTATGGAGCAGGAGGATTGAGCCGCGGTTCAACGCCTGATCAAGCCGCACCGCCAGCTGGTTGAGCTGGAGAGAGATATCGGCGTAGGCGCGGCGAGAAGCTGCGAGTTCCTCCTGTTGCCAACCCAGAAGAGTGCCCTGCTGCACAAGGGCTCGGCGCAACTCTGTCTCCTCTGCTGTGTCCATGACGTGGTGAGTAGATTCTGTCAGGTCCCCAGGATAACAGAGGACTCAAATGCAGAGAAGTGGGTGAAAAATGGAGATTTATTTCTCACAAGGCAAAACAAAAACAATAGAAAAATCACAAAAACAGCAAACTAGTCCTTGGGGACTCCAGAGCCGGCCGGCAGAGTAATGCGGACCTCACGGGCTGTGGAAGCTGTCCCAGACCCAGCGTTCGCACAGTACAGGCAACCAGAGGGATAGTGAGGCATCGAGTGGCTGTCTCTACTCACTAGGTGTCCCGGGGTACAGTGAAACAAGGGAAGTGCTTAAATAAATGCACTGATAACAACATGAACACGAAACACACCAAACAATCTACTCACAAGGAAGGACAAGAAAGCAGAGGTTGTAAAGAAAGAGGGGAATGAGCAACAGGTGAGGGAGAAACAGCTCGAGATCTGTGCACCCCTGCCGCAAGATCAGTACTGATTGCCGAGGTCACAAGCTGCCGAAAGTGACGGGACAACACAGACAGCAGCGGGAGCCAATGAGGCACCCTGAAGCGTGACACTCTGTATCTGCAGACCAGCATCTCTGCCCCCACACTAAAGCAGAAATCACTCCCTGCAGTTGTCCCAGATGGCACAACCACAGACCGCACACATTCACTAACATTTGATCCATATTGCACAGAAAATGCCAAGCGCTGTCGGATTAGTTTCCACTGTTATGCCGATGATACTTAACTATATATCTCTGACTTGACTTGATTCAGCTAAAATATTAGTGTCTGAGACAATGTGAGCACAGAGACTGTAGTGTGCACAGCAAATGTTTAAATGCTTAGCTTAAATATGTAATATTAATTAAATAATGCTCATAAATGGCTGTTGAGATAGTATTCTCAAGTGAAATGAGTAGAGGTTTGGACCCGGAAACAGCAGTCCTTACGTCATGACTTAACAAGAGGATTCTCCCGAAGCCTTCAAACTGACGTCATCAGAGCGAGAACGCCAATCCAGAGCAGAAGCCAATTTTCAGTTTTTGATTAACGATTATGACAGCAGACATTTTTTTTGAGTTGTCTCAGATGGCACACCCATAGACCGCACACATTCACTAACATTTGATCCATATTGCACAGAAAATGCCAAGCGCTGTCTGAAATCACCAGTTCCAGACTGATATAAATGGCACATCAAAACAAAATAAACTGTGGTTTGTCATACTTGTTAGCAGTGTTGGGAAGGTTACTTTGGAAATGTAATAGGTTACAGATTACAAGTTACTCTACTTAAAATGTAATAGTAGTGTAACTTTTTCAATTACTTTATTAAAGTAATGTAACTGATTACTTTTGATTACTTTTTGATTACTTTTCTAAATTTCTAATATTTTCAATTGTTCAAGTAATGTAACTGATTACATCTGATTACTTTTTGATTACTTTTCTAAATTTCTAATATTTTCAATTGTTCATCATTTTCGAACATGTAAACCAGGCAGGGTAAACCTTACAGCAGTAGTCACACTTTCAAAATCCTTCATCACTTGAATTAAGATTATATTTCAGTTTTAAAGTAGACATTGGATGCAAAATTCACTTTTACATGGTGTTTGCATATAAATGTATCTTAGCAGTGTGTGGACAAAACCACCCTACAATGATAAAAATCCATTCACTCCTTTTTTTAATCCTCCAAAATCCTAAACAGTCTCAATTATCAAGCCGTTTTTATTTTCTGAGCAGTATGATGTCATATTGTTCAGGCCCCGCCCACAATCACTAATGTACTGTCCAATATTAGCATATTTTTGCCCTCATCCAGTTGTACAAAGTCCATAATTTTCTCCACGCTCCAGCAGCTGTAGCGACAATGTCTTGTAAGCAATGCAGGTGTTTTGTAGTTATGTGATGTAGAAGAACATAATAATCTTAATTTTCTCCCGACATCAGAGCCACTAAGGACGCAGTGCATTAGCTTTGTTTTTAATGGTAATGCGCCACTGAATACACCAAAATTTGTTTATGTCTGTGCAAATAATTTTACTCCAGACTGCTTTCTGAATGAGGGACAATTCAAGGCAGGTTTTGTTAAAAAGTTAAAACTCAAGGATAGACCAGTACCCATTGTTCGTGATCCAGCTGCACCTCCAGAAGAAGTATTATATTTTTTTATGATTATTTACGAATCGCCATTGCTCTTTCACAGAAGGGGTGGGTGAGTAGAGCTCATTAGCATTTAAAGTAGGGCTGCACGATTATGACAAAAATCATAATTGTCGATTATTCCCTTGAAACTGTAATTGCGATTATTAATTACGATTATCACAATTTACATTGAATGATGTTTATACCATTGTTTGATGCAACTGCATGCCTTATTTTTATATGAAAATAAACAAGCTGAAAACACTCTAACTGAAAAATCTTTAGTGCTTTTCTAGTATTAAGCCTCAAATGTCAAATATACATCGGATTGGTTTCTTCTTTAAATTATAAAAAAAGTAAAAATATGAATGGTATTACAATGTTATACTAAAACTAAAACAATGGAAAAACCCTTCAGATAACATGTAGAAAGAAAAGAAAAACATATCTTAAGCTTGCAGAATAACATGACTTTAAACGATTAATTGCCGTTTTGAACGAATACGTAATTGTGGCATCCATAATTGTAATTTCGATTAGAAATTCGATTAATTGTGCAGCCCTAATTTAAAGGGACATGCCCCAAAATGAGTCGTGTCAACATAAACCCATATAGGAAATAAAAGAGTTATTGAATAAGCATGTTCTGAACTCCTGAAACATTGGTGTTTCATATTTTAGAGCAGTCACTGCAATTTATGAAAGAAATCAATTCAATCGGTATGTGGGAGTGTGTGTGAAAAAAAGCAGATGTAACCCCCTTTGTAATCCTTAACATTTTCATAAATAACATCTCAGGTTACTTATGTAACCATGGTTCCCTTAGAGGACGCAGTTTGAAGTTCCCATGAAAGGGAACTGTAATTTAATTACACATTTTTTCTCAATAACTGTAACTGATTACAATTACTTTTATTTTGTAATTAAATTACGTAATTCCGTTACATGTAACTAGTTACTCCCCAACACTGCTTGTTAGACAGGCTCTCCCTGTCTAATTGAGTGGGTCTTAGCCAGATAAAGTAGACTTGAAATGATGCCTTAAGTCAAGGTCAAAAATTAAATAAGTTGCAGACAGGTCTTGTAAATTCACAGATAAAATCATTTGGAAAATGTATCATCATTAGTCCATGCTGTTACAAAGTTGTTAGCTTCAGGTGTTTATGATTCTCTGTCTATCACAGTTGCATGCATAGAGAAAACACACGGAAAGGAATTTGCTGACTGAAAACATCGGGAAGAGAAAAGGCACAATACAACTATAACTGGCAAGGCTAAATTGCTTCAGCAGGAAATAAACTATGTGGCTGATTCATTCTAGGTGTTGCAGTTAGCTCATTGTAGATGCACCGTTTGATTAGCTTTTGGTGGCGGGAAGACCTATAAAGAGAGTGTGCATTCAGTTAATGAGGCTGTAATGTCAGAGTGACCCCGGCCTCTAAATGAGTAGAAATGAGTAGAGGCTTGGACCCGGAAACAGCAGTCCTTACGCCATGACTTAACAAGAGGAGTCTCCCGAAGCCTTCAAACTCACGTCATCAGAGCGAGAACGCCAATCCAGAGCAGAAGCCGATTTTCAATTTTTGATTAACGATTACAAGAGCAGACTTTTTTTTTTTCAGTGTATTGACTTGCACGGTTTAATTGTTCACCACAAGACTAGTAATGTGCACTAAAAAGTAAGTAGGGTCATTTTTGATTTCATGACGACTAATCATTTTCAATACCATTGGCAAAACTAACACATACTGTATACTGCCATATAGATATTTTAATATTTAAAAAAAAAAATTTGTCCATCCATTTTTCCAAGGCAATCATTATTTCAAGCTTATTATTTAAGCTTTGAAATTGGTTTAATCCAAGTCTTCTAAAAAGACAAATGCGCTTTATATGATGAACATGTTTTAATATAGGCTTTTATTTATATACAAATATTGATCAATTACCATTACAAAAATCTCAATCTTAAACATTTGCTCATTCTGTGTATTTGTGCCTTTAAAATAGGGTAACTTTGTTGCAAAAGTTTACAGCACAAGGAAGCTAGATTTGAATTTGAAATTGAATTGAATTTGCAAAAAAAGACACAGTCAGTAATAAAAAAAGTACACAGTCAGTAATAAAATTATAAAACAAACAACCTCAATTTAGTTGAGATATTATAAATATGACAACACTGAATTTCCATAAGCAGTGATTTAAGAGCCATATATGTTAGGCCTGTCTACAAGGGCGGATTTAGTGGATTTTATTTGGGGGCCCCAGGCAAAATACAGGAATGGGGTCCTATACAATTTCACACATTTACAACCTTGAGGTTCCTTTCACTGTTGCTCGCTGCTGCACGACCGTGTCCCATAGTTGTGTCTAATCTTTTAGATTTTTAATTTACATGTTATAAATAAAGGATTTATTTAATGTTGTAAATCCCTTGTTCACATTTAAATAGGTTATAATAGTATTAGAGTAGGTTGGACCCTAGCTGGTGCGTTGGGGTTGCAATTGTCTACAGAACGAAAGGCTGTCTAATTCTAAACTTTAAAATATACATTTATTTTTATTTATTTTAATTGTTTTTAATTTCTGGATTCAGTTTTTTTTTTTTTTCGATACAATTTTTCTGGATGATTCTATTAAATTTTAACCAAAAAACATGTCTAATTAATTAAAATCATGAAACTTGTTTAATTTAACAGCAATTTAGGCCTATTCAAAGTTTAACAAGAATTACATTCTTAGGGCCCAAATTCTGCGCTATCCATTTAAATGTTTCTGTATTTAATTTTAATGGTTTAATCAAAAACATATATAATTAATTGAATTCATAAAAACAACTTAATTTATTAATTTGTATACAATAATAGGGCCCTATGAAATTTTAATTTTATTTACTTATTTTTTTAGAAATTCTGTGTTGTGTATTTTCATTTTTCTGGTAATCAAATGAAGGCAAAAACAGTAATCTATCTTTTATTCCAATGAAAATTAAACAAAACCTTTAATTTTTGTACATTCAAAATGCTACACAACAGAAGTTTACTGTGTAACGAGCAATTACTACAGACGACAACCACGAGCATTGTGCGTGCTTAAATAGCAAACTAGCAAACGCGTCTCCGTCTAAACAGCTTAAAATGCAAAACTATGGCAACGCTGACGTGTTCAGATGATCGCATGCACGATAACCAAAACAACAATGGCAGCCCACATGACTGTGTGCGTGTGTTACTTGTCCTTATTAACGTTTCTCCAGCTAAGTTAGACTTTCTCCACGCTATGAACAGCGGAACACATTATTTACATACACCAAACTAATCACGCATACACGGCGACAAAGGGTGTTAAAAAGCACTTTTGGCTTAAAACTGGGTATGCGTATGTACGCAGGCGCACAGTGTTTCTAGCGTTTTCACCTGTTTCCCCAGATTTGTGTAACTTTTCAGTTTTTCATCGTGTAAACGTGGCTTTAATCCAGCCCATAATGCTCAGTAATGCTGAAGTTCTCAACTTCCCCCAATGATAATCAACTATATGAGTATAGACATAAAGCAGAGGGTTTACCTTCACTGTGGGAATGAAGGAAGTTCTCTGGTGGTTTTAACTCTAATGTTTGTCAGCACTGATCTTAAAGGTTTATAACTTGAGCCTGTAATGATGAAATATATTCATAACTGCAATGAACTGTAAGATCACGTACACACACATCAATATAGGCTGGCCCAGAATATTGAGTTTGTAAACATATCACAGATTATATCAATGCAAACAACTGCAACTGATCTGTAAGCATTTTAGAGTGTTCTGTGGCTGTTTGAAACGGTGAATATTTTTTCAATTGAAACTTCAAACATTCCGCGTTAAACAGTAAATTCCGTTTTTATGAATAGATTCCGGGATTCCGTCCCCATTTTCTACATCGCCCTACTTTTGCTAAGAAGCACGTTCAACGTTCAATGCGGACCCACAGACGGTTGTCGTGCATTTCACTTACAGCCAATGAAATTTCCAGTAGGATTTTAATCGGTCAGTTATCAACCATATTCTGAATGGTTGATAACTTTTGACAAAGTTTAATCCAGGAGCAAAGAGAAATATTTCTACTTTAAAAAGCATGGAGACATCGCGATTGCACACAGTCTGCGCACAAGCAATATCGGAGTGAGAGGACAGGCAGTTCATTTGTATAAGTTAGGCCTATTTGAGAGCTCGCATCCAGTTTTCTGCGATTACATGAAGTGTTCTCATGTTACAATAAAGCGCTCGCCACATTTGCGCAATTTCTATTATATTCTATTCTATTCTGCATTTACTCACATTTACATGAAACATGACATATAAACATCAGAGTTAAGTATATGCAGAATGATAAATCAGCTTATTTTCAGCATTCAGCATTATTTTTGATATATTCACCCCGGTTGCATATTTATGCATCCATTTGACCGCTTTATGGCCTGTGTTCACCTCATATCTCCTATCGCCCCGTCAGATACCCTGAGGAGGACCAGGCAGGTGAATGCATGAGTCATGAATCAGTGTTGACAGATGGAGGAGACACAGAATGATATGGACAGGCTAAATAGAATAAAACATTGCATGCAGACAGCCGCATTGCCAAAAAAATATTCATCTTCAACTCAACCGTTCTTGTTTTTCTGCCTTAGTATAGACCTCTGACGAAAATCAAGCTAACTTTCATTTCATTTCAGATGAATTCTGTTGCTAAATGTAGCATGTATAGTCTGCTTCGTCAATGGGCAGCAGGAGACAGCATGATGGGATTTGAAAGGGTATCTGAAAGGTGTGGACAGGATCCTAGAACTCACGTCTTGCACAATCAATTTTTACTGTTTCACATTCCAGCATATTATGACAGTGGGCCCGGAGGATCTATTAGCAAACTGTACAGATGAGTGCCAGCTGCACTGGGTCCAGATAAAGAATATGAGTCTGTAAATGTTAGGAGAGTTACTTAAAACAGCATTATACAAGACAGTGTCTGTCTGTATTGGACTGGCTGATTTTATAAGAATATGTGACAACCATAAAAACATTATGTTATGATATATGCTATATTTAACAGCTTCATTACTTTGTATAATTGTGTAAATATTATCAATGTGGACTCATAAAAGTGAATATGCATGCACAGCTATATGGCATTGGTAGCTACACTACCAGTTGCTACAGGAACACAATATTGTATTATTATATAATCTGAAGAAATTGCTAACTGTTAGTGTCATTAACTCATCCTGCGCTGTTTGTTGTTATAGAAAAGAATGCTACATCAACCCGGCTTGATGAGAAGAGGTGTGCTATTTGTTTTCTAAGTGATCAGGCTAATAATAAAATGGATGAACAAAATCTCCATGATTGAAATTGAAGGAGGCACCACAAGACACATCAATGAACCAGAATATCTAGAATAACTATCATGCTAGCAACCACCTAGCTTTGTTACTGCAGCCACCCAGAGCACCTGGCTATATGCAAAATGTATGCATTAATTATCATATTTTCAAGAAAATAAGTCACAACTGACTGCAAGTAGCACCGGGTCAATGTTACATTGTGTAAAGGGGAAAACATTGGTGTATAAGTCACATTTTATGATTACATTTAGAAATTGTCAGTAATTGCAATTAAACTTAAAATGAAAATCTGATTTGGTCTGATCTTCATCTAAAATAAAGATCCCAAGGATAAGACCTTGAGGAAAATACCTCAAGAAAACTCTGTGAACGTCTTTGTTCATATGTCTGCTATCATAAAAACTCTGAACAACGATTATGTGCATGAAAGGACATCATGTAAGAAACCACTGCTGAACAAAATAAATCTTGTTAACAGTAGGCAATTATTGGCAAAAATGCACAAAGTTTGTTTAGAAGAAAAAAACTGCACTGCACGCAAACATGTGAAGCATGGTGACAGGAACATTATGGTTTAGTACTGCTTTGCTGACTCATGGTCTAGAAATTTTGCAATCATTGAAAAAAACAAACAAACAATTAATTCAAGAGTGTATCGAGGCATTTTAGAGGAGAATGTCACGACAGTGTTTCTTTTGTGTTGAGGAACTGTCCAAAATTGGTCAAAACTCTTATAAGCAGCTAAAGGAAATGTTTGGTAAAGGGGAATGAGGTCTGGATCCAATTCTGAAGACACTGAATCAGGATCAAGCTTGATCCAGTACAAATCTTGTCGAAAAAGAACTGACCATCCAGCTTTGCGCTGTTATTTTGCTGTACAAATTGGCTAAGGATTAATTTATAAATTAAAGTTTTGATGATTGTGCCTCTCAATCTAAACCAACTGCAAAACAACAAACACATCAGCCAACCCGCGCAACATCTGATTGTATATGACTGTAACTACTGACCACAGGTAAGCTAAAATGCACTTTTGTTTTATTTTATTCACAGCCTTCTCTCCATTGGACAAAAGGCGCTAGTCTCCTGGCACGCATACATACCAGCTGTGTCAGGGGCTTGTTTTGGCAGAGAACCATGGCAAAACAAAAGAGAGTATTAGTCCTGGTGTCATGGCCGTGGAGTGGCGGATCAATCTCGATTTGGAGTGCTGGGTGTTTTGGGTGATGGTAGCATTCAGCCAAGCCTCAAACTATACCTACCTCTTCCGGTTTGTCTGATTTGTCGTTGTGTTTTCTGACTTGTTCATTTGTTTTCGAATTTGTCGTTGAGTTTTCTGACTTGTTATAATGTTTTCGGAATTGTTGTTGTGTTTTCTGACTTGTTATAATGTTTTCTGAATTGTTGTTGTGCTTTCTGAATTGTTATTTTGTTTTTTAGACTTGCATTTGCGTTTGTAATTTGTTATTTTGTTTTCAGAATTGTTATCTGCTTTGCACTTCTCGGCCACCGTAAGCCCCCCTCTACCACACTTTCACCAGGGTGTAATACACACCAGCATGCAACCGATGCTGTGGAAACATTGCAGTCTATCGTTTTGCCAGTGGTGGCGCATGTGATTCATCTTCGTCGAGGGCAACTGCTTCTCCTTGTTCGTCTGCTTGAAAACATAGGGCTCAGCTGAGCGAACATGTCTGATTCTGCCAATGGCCCTATTTGAATTAATTTGCAAATTTCTGCAGCAGGGAGAAGATTGGAGCTTTGCGAACCCTATTATGGTTGGGGCCATGTTGTGTTCAGCTATCTGGGTCGAATCAAAATGATTTTGGTTGTAGAGATTGAGGTGATTTTTTTGAACAGCGGGGAGACTGGAAGCGGTGACATCGCTGTGACATCAGAGTGACACCCTGTTCATTTGTGAACTCAAGACCGAGTGGCTGCTTTGCTTCACAGATTAGATCAAAGCTGGCAATGTCAGGCTCCATAAACCAATATGCATGACTTGTGTACCCTCGGGAGGCTTTATTTTTTGTAAATATTGGAGGCGTGACGTTACTAAAACATGCTTTTTGCAATTGTGAATGTGATGGAATAAAGAAGGACAGTTGTTTCAAGCCCAATGCAAACTGCATAGTTTTGGCCTCAACAAATTTCTGGAATCGTAAGGCTATGTGGCCACCAAAGCATTTTTTCCCGGGACTAGCGTATTTTTCCAATTGTTTTAAATAGGAACGCCACGAATGCCAGCAGCGTGACAAAGCGTCTTGTTGATGTTTTTTTCTTGGTGCAGAGAGTTAAATAATGTTCAACTTTAGTAAAACACAGCGCTCATCACTCATTTTTTATTCAGCCGTCCAATCACAGTGGAGGAGGGGCGGGGAAAATACCACACTGACCAATCGTCACATCCTATACCTGTATTACAACTGAACAACAATGGAGGAGAAGTTAATATTGCTTGTGTCCGTATATTCATGTCTGTATCAGATGGGATTCCTGGACTACAACAAATATTGATATGAAAAATGCTTGCAACATTTTATTTGTGATGTGTCTGCCACTGAAAGTGTCTCAACTGAAAAAACAAACAAAAAACATGGCATCACAGAAAGCGCTCACAGCTAGATATTTTCAGCAGAGCGCCTGGTGTTTTCAGCTAGCTAAAAATGCTTTGGCGGACACAAGGCTTAAATAATTTCTGTTGTTGTACGGTAAAATTTGAAGAGTCTCTGATCGCCTTGTATGACGGTTATAGACATAAATGTTTATAGGCGAATAAATGTTATTTGCGATTAATCCTGGCATCCAACAAAGTCCAGGCAGTGTTCGAAAATTATCTCTTATGGTTTGCGTCTGCAGAAGAACAATAGAAAGGCATCTCGTACTGAACGAAAAGTACCGCATCATGCTATGCCTGACTGTTCAAAATCCTCACACACTCACACCGCCACTTTTTTTTACAAACACCTCAATTCAAATTCATTGATGCCACTTTGTTTATTTTTTAAATGAACTTTTACCCGCATGGTGATCAAATGATTTCGATTTTGGACTGCTGCCTTGAACTTGTCCAATCCAGTCTGTGATCGGCTGTCAACGAATCGTCGCTAAATGTTTTAGCTTCAGTTTATCGTACAGTCACATCACATATCTGCCTTGTTTATCTTCTTGAGATCACAATGTACAGTCTGCCAGTGTATTATTTTAAAGTATTAAAAAAAAATCATACAGTGCATAGCGGGCTTTACTCCGACTCTGAAAATCCAGACCACCCTGATGTCTGAATCATGTCGATGGATGGCGGACATTGTCAGCTTTCCGGCGCCAAACATAAATCAAGGAGAGCATGGTCAGTGGAGGGACACTAATTACCCAGGCTGAAAGGGCTCAAGCTACAGCCACTCCAGCTTCAATCTCCACATGTCAATCATCCTGAATTAGACACGAGCGGGAATGAGATTTGAGGGCTATGGCGTAAGGGAAGAAGTGTTGCATAAACAGCCGTTTGTGACAGCTCTTGGCAATGGCACAGCTAAATTATGGCAGACAGTCTGAACTCTGACATAAACTGTGGTTCTTCAGAGACTTTCATTGTTGTCTGAGCCCTGTGGGATAACTGACAAGACCATTCACTGCTTCTCCCTGATATGAACAAGGCCCCAAAGAGTTTTATTGAAGCTTTAACAGGTGATATGTGGATTTAGATTCATTCACCCATGGAAACAAATGTGCAAACTTGTTTCTAACAATTCCCCAGCTGTTGCTTATCATATTCCTTTACCATAATATTAAAAAGTCCTATTTAGTACGTTATTCTTAGAAATGATTGCTTCTATAATCTGACATATTTCAGAGTGTAACAGGACATTTAACTGAGAGAAAAA
>NW_015554192.1:76513-102772 GCF_001515605.1 Sinocyclocheilus anshuiensis
TATATATATATATTTGACAGGACAGGATATATATTTGATAATGACAGGACTTGATCATGAAAAGTAGGCATTACACACTGTACCAGAATGGAGTCCGATTGATTAATAGTGGTTGGGACTGAAAAATAAGAGAGCTTGATGACATCTGCCCCAAAAGAAAGCTAATCCATCTTTCAAACAGCATGTTCTGTGTAGGGTTGTGGGAATGCTGGAGTGTCCAAAGGCAGGGAAGCACCCTGGATGGATGGCCAGTCCATTACAGACATGAGCTGCATTGTTTTTTTGTTTTTTATGCCCTTTCCTCCATCTAGTTGACTTGGATGCACATAATTTCTTTCATTGCACGAGTGAACACTGCTGTGTACCATGCAGTATGTTGAATTGGCAAGTCCTTGATCACTTGGAATAAAAAAAAGTAACTAATTTCATTAGTTACCTTTTTTGAGGAAATTAATGCATTGCATTACTTTGTGTTACTTTTTATTACCTGAGCTGGTCTTGCAAAAATCCCAGAAGTTATAATTTTTGGCAAATGTAAAGGCCTTTTCACTCCAAAAGTGAAACTAATAAGCCTCCTGCTGAAAGAAGTGTCTCTGCACCTCACTCCCAGTTTCTCTCAACACTTGGACAGGAGAGGTGTCAGTGAATAAATGGGAAAACAAAGTAACTTGAGTTACTTATTTGAAAAAGTAACTCAAATATTTTCTCATAAATTTAAAAGTAATGCTTTACTTCACTAGTTACTCAAAAAAAAGTAATCTGATTATGTCACTCACATTGTTTCACCCAACACTTTTTATTATTACATTTAATTTCCTTATAAATTTGTGAAAATAAAGGTAAAAAAAATGCCTTTTCTTAAAACCATTAAATCCAATATAGGTCATTTTAAAGCCCTTTATGGATTATTAGTGTTATGGTCCCACTTTATATTAAGTGGCCCTAATACCTCTGTACTTACATAGTAACTAGATGTGTACGTAGTATGTAACCACAGTGTAAGTACACTACACCGCCATCTTGTGCCGACTAAACTGACTTGAACGGACCTGACATCGTAATTACGACTTGTCAACTCGTAAGTACGAACGTCCCAGGAGGACTTGAACGCAGCATTATATAACTACATTTTGTAACAACAATATGTATAAGAGTAATTGGAACCATTTGATCCAGGGGGTGGATATGGGTAGGTTTAGGGGTGGAAATTGGATCCAGGGGGTGGAAATGGGTAGGTTTAGGGGTGGAAAGGGGATCCAGGGGGTGGAAATGGGTAGGTTTAGGGATATGTAAAGTGGGATGAGTTGGATCTCAAGTTGGTGGAGTTGGTGCACCACTGTAATACCAGTGTACTTACATGGTAACTCCTCAGGAACTGTCCACTTGATATAAAGTGTAACATTCTGGACACCAACCACAATTGGCCGCTGTTGTGTAACATCAGAGTAATTACATGGTAAATCCATAGGAATTGTTTACTTAATATAAAGTGTAACACTTTCTTTACCAAAAACTGCTGTTAGTCATGTTACACATTTGTACTTTCATTACCAAAAAGTGTTGTTACCAATGTCCTGATACACATTTGTATTTACACATACCATTCAGTGGGTTGTTACATATATGTAGTTACACAAACATTACAGCTGTAGATACTATGCACCAATGTGTACTTACACTGTGGTTACATACTATGTACACATCTAGTTACTATGTAAGTACACAGGTATTAGGGCCACTTAATATAAAGTGGGACCCATCTGGTTGATAATATAGTTACCTGAATAAAACCAGTAAATTCAGATGTTTCCAAATTTGTAGCCTACCTGACACATCATTCTATATTGTAGAATGGAATTTTAATTTAAACATGTGTTCTCTTTATTTAGCATACTTATTATGTTCTTGCACATTTATATACTGTAATAATATTCCCATGACTTCTTATTCCACTATACGGCTTCCCTTCAAGGCTGACATCTACTCTGCTTAAAAATATGATTTCACTGTATAATGCAGCACGAGGTAATTGTTTATTGTAGATTACACTTTGGAACATTCTCAACAGCAATGCACTTAACCAAGATATAAAAGCATTGAATGCATCTTAACGGTAGATTCTGAATGCATTGAGTGCACAAGAGTGATAGAGTTTTTGAGCTATCTTCTTTAAAGCATCCTTTTAGATGTGGCTTGTTACATTTTATATTGCAAGTAGTGTTTACTACACTGAAGCACATTAGGTTTACTTGACTATCCATATACAGCTTTTATTTATTTATTTGTTTGTTTGTTTAAAAATCACTTAAATTAAAAAAAATGTATAATTTTACTTGATTTTTGTCCCTCCTTGTGTATGACCCTCATAGTTTTCTCTATCATACTATATGAGTTATTAAAAATGCTGCATTATGTTTCAAATATGTGACCCTGGACCACAAAACCAGTCTTAAGTAGCACGGGTATATTTGTAGCAATAGCCAACAACTGCTTAAAAATATGATTTCACTGTATAATGCAGCACGAGGTAATTGTTTATTGTAGATTACACTTTGGAACATTCTCAACAGCAATGCACTTAACCAAGATATAAAAGCATTGAATGCATCTTAACGGTAGATTCTGAATGCATTGAGTGCACAAGAGTGATAGAGTTTTTGAGCTATCTTCTTTAAAGCATCCTTTTAGATGTGGCTTGTTACATCATTTGTAATCCTTACAGCTTGATGCTTACTGCAAGTTCAAGACCAGGCAGTCAAAAGCTATGAGAGCGTGTGTGGAATGAGAAACAGACGTTTATGCACACTGACAACCAACTGCCTACACGCATAACATCCTGAAATGGTCTGCCTTTGTCTCTGAGGTCAAGAAGCTTTATGATACTGATGCCGGGCGACTTACCTGAAGTTGATACAGGATCCTCAGGGAAAGTTAGCTCGTCCTCTGCTATCCAAGAAAAGTTCCAGTATTTGGGGTTTCCTGAGTTCGTGGATGAGGGCCATTCTGCAAACAAAAGTAGAGTTTGCCGTCAAGGGCCTTTGCAAATATACTGCAGTGTCAGAAAAATGACTGAAGAAGTTAAGCTTTATGTGATAGAGGTATTATCTAATCTGTGGAACATTTTAGGCTCTCTCGGGGGTAAACTTTTCTCCAAGGGCAGTATTCTCTAAAACCTCCCACATAGAAAATTGAGAGCTTAAAAGAACAATTTTGCCTACTAGGAAATACAGTACTATACTCTAAGGTGGAAATGGACAAAAAAATTGAAAGAAAAAAGTTAACAAAAAGGTTAAACACACAGACACAGATGTATTTCAAATAAAGATTTTAAATCCAAAATTCTTAAATAGATTTAACATGCTTTTATGCTTTTGAAATTGAATTGCAGTATTTAATGTTCTCTTTCACAAAACGGTCTGCATTTTACAAAAATACTCTGCCTTAATTAGTTTTACTTTAGTTGTTTGCTTATTTCAATCATCCTTCATCACACACCTGCAAAGATATCGCTGACAGATCATTTGTTTATGGAGCACTGCTTGTCTAAGCTACTTTTGGGATCAAGAACCACTGCGGGTTTCTTTAGGTTATGCACTATTTATATCAACACAAATACATATTTTATCTTCAGCATTTAGTTTTTGCAACTTGTGTATTTAATTTTCTGCATTATATTCAGCTCTGCCCACCGACTGTCTTGTTCCTTTGTCAGTGGAGCAAATAATGGATTCCTGTAAATCAGCAACATTGTAACTGAAACAAAGAGTATGTTGTCAGACATACATGTCCTGAATTTCTGTAAGTATCATATTGGCTATAAGTGAACCTTTGTTTTGATTTTCCAAATGTTATGTTTTATCATTGCATGCTTTTATTTAAGTCTTTCTATCTTATCTTCACAGTATATTCCATCTCCATCTATCACAGCATATTCATTATATATAATTTTTATTCCATACCTTTTTTTTTTTATTATTATTAAATCTCCATTATCACTCATGAAGCAACTTATAACTTTGAATTTGGAAACTGATTAAGATCGAAGGGTGCCATATGCACCATTAAGTATCATATTCATATACAATATGAATCAGCAGTGGCTTAGATTACTTGAGTAATTGGTCTTTATTACTAAGCTTGGGTATCAGGGAATTTGATTTGAGTATCAAATTGTTACTGAACTACAAAAACTGTTACTGAATTACATTTCTAAGGTAAGAAAACATATGTTTTGTCCTTGGACCTTTAGATTAAAAAGTGCAAAGTTATCAGATACTATATTACAACTACGTTCAAGTGTCAGACAACAATCGTCTGCAGCCACATGTAATGTTTAGTCATCATTGTTAACAGATTTCAGGATATTGACTTCAAATCTTTAGACAGTTTGTACAGTTTGCACATTAAAGTTACTTTGATTATAAACTCTCATCATCACTTGCTTTTATCAGTCCATGTTTTTTTTACTATTAAATAATCAAGAACAAATAAATGTATAAACTTTAACTGAAGACTGAAAACTGAATCTTTAACTGGTTTTTACAACCTTCTGTAAAATATATTGATATAAACATGAATATATCTGATACATAAGCCAAGGTCGGAAGCCACATTGAGATTTCACCTCAGTACAAACAGCATACAAATCATAATTGATTTAAATCTAGTTTGCCAACAAATCCCTTCCACAGGTACATAAACACTTTCTAAACTTGTTGAACTTTTGTATCTCTTTATGTCTCCATGTGGACCAAAAGCAAACTGGACAGATTTCTTTGAGTGTGCTATACCCTGATTATTCAACATACCTTCCAAACCAGGCAAATTAATAAGAAGCTAAATTGGAGAGGGAGTAAAGGGAGTCTGTTTTGGACGATAAAACTGCTGGCGGGTTGAGATCTGTCACGGGTCATTCTAACCTTTGTGGGTAGTAATGAAAAGTGTGCTTTGCCCAATACTTTATAAGGCCTCAGAGGAGCACAAGTGCACATATACTCTTTAATCATTCCAAATGACCATTAAGAGAGAATCAATAGTAAACAGAAAACAACTTTCATGAGTTGTTATTAAAGCAGCAGAGATCAGTGCTTGAGACCGCTAGCGTATCCAATGGACCATCAATAGGAAGCATGGTTCCCCAAACACTCCTGACACTCTTAGGCTGTTATTGTTCACATCAGCTAGTCAACTGACTCTTCACTAAGAATAGTCAACTTTATACTCACTATGGTACATTGTAAACTCTTCAGTTGCTTTCCTCCTCTACTCTGATCAATCAATACATAAATTAATTTATATGTGGCATTTATAAATGCTGTACTTATTAAAGAATGATGGTGACTGAATCTCTTTATGTCTTGCAATGGTAACCAGCTGCAAAGCATTTTTGAGTTAATTAAACTTTAGAGCCACATAGTTGTCATCTCTGTTCTCAGACTTTCGCTCTACCCCCTTTCAATCCCTTTTCAATCCTTTCAAACAGTCTAATAATAACTATTCATGTATTTCTCTGAAAGGTTGATTGACTTAAAATGATTTGACCATTACAGCAACTGCGAGAGAAAAAAATCAGAATTGCGAGTCTGAGAAAATAAGTCAAAATAGTTCTAAAGATGTAAACTCGCAATTGTGAGAAAAAGTCAGAATTGCGAGAAAAAAATGTCATAGTTTTATATGCAGACTTGCCTGATGTAGCCAGTATGTCATGGTTTCTGTGTTTCTGACATTTGCACTAATGGCCATTCAAGAACTCAAGTGTTGGACATGCTTTAGGCATATTTGTAATTGTTAAGTTTGCTGACAATTCGCTTATGGCTTCCATAGCTAATGAATATGTGTTCATAATGATGTTGTTTAGTCTTTTGCAATCTTTGTTTTTGCATCCTTTTGAATCTTGAAAGCTTTAGTCCCTAAATAATCATTGGAAGAAATAATAACAATAATAATAATAATATATAGATATTAAGTAAAGATCATGTTCCATGAAGATATTTTGTAAATTCGCTATTGTAATTATATCAAAACTTAATTTTTGATCAGTAATATGCATTGCTAAGACTTTCATTTGGACAACTTTAAATGCGATTTTCTCAATAATTCAATTTTTTATTTATTTATTTGTATTTATTTTTTTTGCAACCTGAGATTCCAGATTTTCAAATAGTTGTATCTCAGCCAAATATTGTCCTCTCTTAACAAACCATACATCAATGGAAAGCTTATTTATTCAGTATTAATTTATTATTTATGATGTATAAATGTCAATTTAAAAAAGAAATGTACCCTTATGACTGGTTTTGTGGTCCAGGGTCACATATGATACTCAACAAAAAATACCCATGCATGCATGGCTTTACGGGGTAATTCACAAAGCTACAAAGCTTTCAACACATTTGCATGAGCACTTCGCATTTGTGCCATATTCTTTAAGCACCATCCTTAAAATGCATCCTTCCTGTGGTCAAAAGATGCTTTCCATTCATCATGTGACTGCCCATGGCTGGTTGCTCCTCTGTCTTTGAGAACTCATGAGCTCTCCATCATTTGATCAATGAGGCTCAGCTTTAGCTCTGCACCCACCCACCCCTCATCTCTCGTCATCCACCAGTGCTCCAATCTCAGGCCTGCTCGGCTACAATGCTCTTTCTTTCCAAATAAATAAATAAACACACGCTTGATATGAAGCACAACCAGGTGAAGTAAAAGACATGTTTTATAGGACATGATGTAGTGCTGTTCTCGTGGGTTTTGTTTGGCGGCAGTGCGGTGATCCTGAAATAAATGCAATTACCCGTAAAGGGCCGTTGGGGGAGTTGCACAGGAGTCCTTCTCTCTTATCAGATCCTCTTAAATATCAGACCACAGGACAAGGTGATATGACTGGGCAGTTAAGAGGTCTTTTAAAAAGCATCCGACAACTTCAGTCTGTAAACACTGAAAGGACTAAAAATCCTAAATCATAATTTACTCACCCTCATGTCATTCTAAACCCCAATTATTTAATTTTGACCATGAAACAACAACAACAACAAAAGAGAGTGATGTAAGACGACAAAAGTTGGTGGTATTTTAAACTTCAATTTTCATACTAAAAGCATCATAAAGGTATAATAAAAGTAATTTGTTTAAATTGTCGGCTATATTAGAAATAACCTAAATGATGGAGAAACAGACCAAAAGTCACCACAAACTAACATTCCGCCTAATGAGATCCACTGAAATTCATAATTTATATGTCTGCTTAAATTCTTAAGTCAAATACAGATGAACAAAGTGCCATTGCATGAGGAACAGACCAAAATTTAGGACGCAAGTCATGGATGATGTTTAGCTAGCAAACAAATAATTTCCCATAATTTCCCATCAGGCATTAGACAAAACTAAAAAGAGCTGACTTCATCTACTTGATGAGTTACTGGTAAGTTTATTATTCATATTTACACACGTTGTGCATGTATGAAGCAGTGAAGTAAAACCTCTTAAAAACTGAACTATAATGGGAAAAGTTAATATCTTCAGATAGTATGTTTCTCCATGACAAAACTTGAACGAACGACCGAACGAACCTTCCCTCAAACATCCCCATAATTTGTTTGGACAAAAGCATCTGTTAAATGACTACAGTCATATTACAATTCTAGGGTAACACTTTAGTATAGGGACCAACTATTCTCTCTGTTAACTATTTGTTTATTAGCAGGCCTAATATTAAAATATTGGCTGTTTATTAGTACTTTTAAAGCACATATTCTGCATGACCATATTCTACATCCCTAATCCTAACCAATACCTAAATTTAAGAACTACATTACTGACTGTTATTAATCAGCAAATTAGGAGATTATTGAGGCAAAATTCTTAGTTAATGGTTTGTTAATAGCGAGAATTGGACCTTAAAATAAAGTGTGACCAATTATAGCAGCAAGTAAAAATCTAGTAGCAAAATATAAAAAATGAAGGACAAGACTTGGTACTTTAATCTCAGTGTTTTGGACAGGCACTTGAGTGAAGCTGTAGTATTTCACACATAATATCTGATTCTGAACTGCAGTTTTAATCACACCTATGTGTCCTTCAAATCTTGCTTATTACTTATAAAGCCCTGAATGGTTTAGCACCTCAGTATTTGAATGAGCTCTTATTGCATTATAGTACTCCACGTCCGCTGTGTTCTCAAAACTCTGGCAATTTGATAATACCTAGAATATTAAAATCAACTGCGGGCAGCAGATCCTTTTCCTATTTAGCGCCCAAACTCTGGAATAAGAAACATCATACTCACAGTAACCTTCAATGGTGAGGGGGGCGATGCTTCAAGGGGATATCCTGGTGATCGGAAAAACCCCTCAGGGCGACCCCGATACGGTAGACCAGTCAGGGTAGCATGAAAGCGTAACCCCAGCCCGGACAGACGAGGCATTCCCCATAGCGCCCCCTAGAGGACGCAGTTCTAAGTTCCCATGAAAGGGAACCATGACAACTAGATGAGGCCCAGAAACAGATCCCCAGTAAAGACCTTGTCTCCTAGACGGCCACCGCAACAAGACCACAGGAACCAGTTGAGTCCTCTGCACAATGTGACTTTGCTGCAGCCTGGAATTGAACTGCTGGTTTCGTCTGGCCGGAGGAGAACTGGCCCCCCGACTGAGCCTGATTTCTCCCAAGGTTTTTTCTCCATTCTGTCACCGATGGAGTTTTGGTTCCTTGCCGCTGTCGCCTCTGCCTTCCTTAGTTGGGGACACTTAATTTCCAGAGATATCTTCGACTTGATTGCACAGATACTATTTAAACTGAACTGAGATGGATGATGACATCACTGAATTCAATGATGAACTGCCTTTAACTGAAAATTGAGTGTTTACTATTGTCACTTTACATTAATGACACACTCCTAATTAATGCTGTACAGTTGCTTTGACACAATCTGTATTGTTAAAAGCGCTATATAAATAAAGGTGACGACTTGACTTGACTTGACTTCAGACATGACTGTCACAGAAAATGAGGAAGGCAAAAAATAGGGGAAAATAGATGGAAATTAGGGTAGAGCCTGTTATGACAAGCCGTGAATTCCGAATGGGTTCACGCAAACCCCCATGACCCATTTTTTTTTCTGCCCATCATTCCTATAGCAGCAGAGAATAGATATCACAGCAGCTGTCTCCATTTGTATTAATTAAGATTGGATGTGGATACATACATTAAGGCTCTTATAAATTGATTACCCATCCACTCCTGGCGGGTCATTAAATTCCCGTCAAAGCCTAAGACTAAAGAAAAGGAGAGAAAGAAAGAAGAAAAAGAAAAATGTCAGAGGCTGAATTAAACACTGATGCTGCCACAGAGGCGCATTGATTTCTTTCAGGAGCCTGACTGAACTTCCTCTGCATTCTGCACACGTGGATCCAGAGTCACCTGACCTCCGCGTGCGCACCTGATTACAGACATGCACTCCTTCATTCCAGTCAGACCTATCAGCGGGGTTATGGATCACTGGAGTCTGAGAATTGAGAGTCGGTCCTTATCAATTCACTTCCTATGATCAATGTATTGCTTCAAGTGGTCCCATATGAACAGGCTAAGCTACAGGAAATCCAATTAAACGAGCATGATTAATTACCAAGCTAATCTCAATGGTAATAACTTGATAGGAAATATACAGTGGCTTTATCCAAAAGGTTACAAAACCATTTGGAAGAGGCAACCTAAAGCTAAGCTTGTCTCATTTCATGTTGTAAGTCTCTGACAAGATCATAGCTAATTTACTAGCTAACACAGGGGTGCCCAAACTCGGTCCTGGAGGGCCGATGTCCTGAAGAGTTTAGCTCCAACCCCAATTACACACACCTGAACCAGCTAATCAAGCTCTTACTAGGCATACTAGAAACTTGAAGGCAGGTGTGTTGAGGCAAGTTGGAGCTAAACTCTGCAGGACACCGGCCCTCCAGGACCGAGTTTGGGCACCCCTGAGCTAACAGAAAGAACTAGCTATTATGCAAATATTCTGAGGGTCAATTCAGTTTCTTAAACCACAAAGCATGCTTTAAGACAGGGTTATTATAGTTAACTAAAACTAAATCAAATTGAAAATATAATAAATATTAACAGAAAAAAATATTACAAATTAATAATAATAAATAAATAAATAAACTTAAAACTAATTTTATTTCAGCTAGTCGCAACTTTTATGATTTTCGTTTAGTTTAACTTGATGTACTAAAAAAAATTACAACTAAAACTCAAAACTAAAAATAAACTAAAACGAGCAGTTATTTGTCAAATATGTGTTTATTCAAACTTAATTGTCAGCTGTTTACATTGAGAAATTGTTTACACTGAGCAAGGTAATGGGTCTGTGTTGTTTGAAAGTCTTTCCTGTTGGCTCTAACTTTGGAATAGGTCAAAATCAGTATTTATTTTAGGTTTGTTTGTTCAGAATGCCATGTCCAAAATTAACACTCGCTTTTTCGCCAAATGCAAGCAGAATTGGCTTTGGAGAGCAAATAAAAGGCCAGTTGGATTGCAGCTTCAAACAGAAGACCATTCATCTGGCTGATGCATATTTCACACAAAACCGGAGAACACTTTCTCAATTTAGGAAAATTTCATCTGATTGGCTGGTTTCATGCAACTTCTGGGAGTAAGGCCATATGGGTGACACAAAATCTTTGAAAAAGTTTTGTCGCACATTATTTTTTCCATGGTAGTGTAACTAATGATCCCACAATAGCACCACAATATAATACTGTACAGAATGTTGAATTTTAAGCTAAATAATTCCATTATACATAGACACAACAATATATATTTCTAATAAATATTTTTTTTCAGAGATTCCAGTGATGTAAGTAATAATAATACCAGTTGTTTTTAAATATGACCTCTTATTTTCCCTTTATTTTTAAAAAATAAATATGTTCGTCTTACATAATCATATAATTTAGGCTATATTTGCTTTTTCCTGTTTGGGTTCAGTTTGACCTCATCAAAAACACACTGTGCAAAAACACAGTAAAACAGATTAAAGTAGACAGCTGGCAGCAGTGTATCTGTACTGTGTGTACAGATGTGAGAAAATCTTGATGAAAAAAACATGCATTTATTAATGTTTAATATCCAGGGTCACTGAGACTCCAAACCGGATATGCAACATTTTTCATGACGGGCAGTTGAAATGTATTTATGTATTTTGTTATATAATCAGTTATCATAAGATTAGGAAAAGTCATGAAGTATCAATCTGATTCTTCGATGTGAAATCTATTTCTAGAGATATTAAAATGACCTTAAGGTCTCCCAGAGACTAAACAGAACATGAGGGTTATGAATTGTGTTTAAGCTTTTAGGAATTAAATCGTGTTGGAGAACTGACTTACAAAGTCAGTATTAAATGATTTGTTACTCCTTTTTTCTTTTTCTTTTTCTTTTTCCTCTGCTGTGTATCAAGTTGGTCACAAATGTCAGCTTGCTTAATGCGAGACAGCAGGGTCACCTTTACCCATCATAAAATGTGATCTGGTTTATGATTACTGTCACAGAAATGCAATACTGCTCCACCAAAATGGTAACTGTAACAGTTTTAGTTCTATGCAGATGGTGAAGGTAAAATACTATCTCTGTTTTCCTTTTCCTCCATCCAACCATCCATCTGTCCATCCAAGATATATAACAATATGCCTGCAGTCTTTGTGGAGGAACCCTAGCCAGGGAAATCTACACTAAGCTGGTTGAGGTGTGGGAATGATTTATGTGTGACAGCGAAGTTATTGCTTTCTGTGACAGTAATAGTGCTTGAAGACGTTTTGACAACACCAACAAATTCAAAGACTGGCCTTGAACCTCTGAACTTATAAACCCAGGTGATGAGTATTTTATAATGTAAATCCCAGAAGGTCCCTCCATAATCAACCCAAGCTCATTGGAAAAACATGCCTGTAGCAACATTTTTGAAAAATATTACTTGTTTGTATGTTTTGCAACACATTCAAAGTTAAACGTCCAGTGACTTGCACTAACATGCAATAAAAGCACGTTCGGTTTTATCCGAAACAGACGAACGTGAATCTGGCGATGTTTTATTATGTTGGTTGTTGCATGTATTGCAGCAGCTTGGTAATGAAATGCCCGCTGAGTGTCGCTAAATGTTTATTGTTTGCAAATAACCACTTAACACTAAACCAAACTAATGGTAACTGAAGCGACTACTGTATGACATTTTAGCTTGCTTCTACATTTATTTGAGCTCTTTTATCCTGACTCGGGTTTCATGAAACTAGTACCCAAATGCTCCACATTGTAAATGCAATGTTGTACCGGGTGAGCTACTGAACAAATTTACCATATTAAAAAAGCCACATATTTGGAGCTGGTTTTGTAATGCAAACATGAAAATGTATTTGTTTACAATTTATGCACTCTGGTAAAAGCGCCACAGAATCATATGTAACAAAAGTTGTAATCAAATACAATAATCAAAAGACATACTACAAAAACATTTTAATTATTCCAAACATGTGGATAAAGTTACTGTAGCAACTTCTACAAATAACTATTTTCTATTGCAATATATTTTAAAATATAATTTATTCCTGTGATGACAAAGCTGAATTTGTCAGCCATTACCGCAGTCTCAGTGTCACATGATCCTTCAGAAATCATTCTAATATGCTGATTTGCTCAAGAAACATTTATAATTATTAACAATGTTATAAACAGTTATACTTCTTAATATTTTTGTGGAAACCATGATACAGGATTACATGATTCTTCGACTAAGAGAAAGTTTAAATCAGGCCTATCAGCAATTATATTATGTGGTATACAGTAATTATAAACTGTTTACAAAAATAATACATTATGGTATTGAGAGGGCTTATTTGATTATATCAGTTTCATGGTTCTCCTGATCATTGTGACGTTTAAGAAAATGTGTCATAAACGGTGACTGTGACTAATACGATGGCTTTGGGGGACACAAAAGAAGAATGTTTGCGGATCAAACAAAAGTCGACAACACAACCAATTAACCCACAAAGTCTGTTGTCAACTTCTGTTTGCTCCACAAATGCTGTTGTATTGAAGCCTCAAGGGCCACTGCATTCTAATTAGTGTCAGCAAACAATGAATGTAAAATTAAACGATGAGATTTACCCACATTTGAGATTTAAAAAAAAAAAAACGAAAACACCTTCTTTTGATTTTCTGGAAAGCTTATTATCACAAGCAATCACGTAAATTGTCCAAAATGGCTGTTCCGCAAGCAGCCGTTCGTCTCCATTGCCTTTGATGTTGAGGAAGTCATCGAAGGCATGGACACACCATTGATCAGCAAAGCTAATGAGGCGATGTATTCCTTAAATCATTGCTTGCTTGTGAAGTGGTTTAGATTTTGTGCAAATAAGCTAACCATGGCCATCAATTCATTTTGAGAACATCTGTCCTAATGTTCCACTTCAGTAGTTTACCCAACAGGCATTAGAGCGGTGAAGATCAAAAACATCTACCTCATCATTCAGATACTCAGAAGGTTTGACAGATTAATGAGTCCACAGTGGAGCTCATCTGTGACTATAATGATGTAGCTGGCAATGAGGTGCGAATAACTTTAAGGGGGATGCTGACGACTTGATGTTGAGTATGTACATAGATGATGATGATGATGGTGATGACAATGATGATGATGATGTTGAAATGGTGCACAACAATGGTGATAATAGAGTATTGGCATCTACGTTGCATGACCACCCTGAAAAAGAAGAGACAATGACAATTAGCTGACAATTAGATGCTGTAAATTTAGGACAGATCCTAAAACTGGTGGTGAAAGGCAACACAAACAGTGTGCAGAGGAGGGTGGTGTTCAGACAGGTGTCCCTAGTGGCTGACATTGGTTCCATATGCTACAAATATTTTTCATGCTTTGTCCATGTGGCACAACTTTAGTATGCAGAAAAACACCACCCAGAGAAATGAAATGATTATGGAGAACAATACGTAAAAGTGCAAAATTGGGTGAGAATTGTGCCTGTGGATAAGATGTGCCACAATCTAGTTGTTCATTTATGCTATGTGCTAGGTGTGCTGCTTTCTCCTTCTTTTCAAAGCACTCTGTAGCTTGCACTGCCGTGGCGTCTGCCGTTGCTAAGCAACCATGACTGAGCTCTCCATGAAGAAGCAGAAGTTTCAGAGCACAGGATAAAGGGATTTCTCGCACTAAAAATCGCTTGCAGTAGCTCTGCTACAAAATTTATTTAAAAATGGCTATCCCTGTACAGCTATGATCAGCTGTTCCTTCATCTTGGCTGAGTTTTGGATGAAAGGATGAAGCTGATTGGTTGGTTCTTGTCACATGGCCTGCGGTGCGCTTGCGGCATTTTGAAAAGTTTAGATGTTTTTGTCTCAATGTGGCGCAGAGGCGCCTGGAAAAAAATGAGTGTGTTGTACCGCATGTGCATCGCGACTGCGTCGCTTCCATTATGAGCACACATACCGCGCGTCTACATTTGAAATAACGAACTTGAGCGTGCAAAAAACGCGACATGTGAATGGCCCCTAAGGCTATTTGATATTGCGCTGCCAGAGAAAGCAAAACTAAATTGTTGGTGCAAATGCGCTGTACAAATTAACTTGACGTGCCTTACCAAAGTCTAAAATGGTACCATTTCTAAAAGAACTTTCACTTTGAAACACTTTTTTGACACTCTTAATGCATTTAATTTGTTTTCTTTATATCTTTATTTTATTAAATCCAGTTGATTGCGCGGGCACCTCACGTGCGCACACGCGTAAGTTCTAGCATTCCTAACATGACATTTCAGCAATTCATCATCAAACTACAATGCAGTCAACCAAGCATAAAAGTTACATTGCTCAGTTTAAAAGGTCCACTGTAAAATCTGTGCACAGCACCCAAACAAACATGTTTGAGCATGTGAAGGATGATTTTTACGTGGATATTGGAACATGCGTGAAGTACAAAGCCTTGTTTACATAATGAATAAAAGTTTAGCAACCAAATGGTACATGGCAAAATGGAAACACTGAGATTCTTGACAAATGAAAGAGGCTCGTGAGCCCAATGCTGTTTCAGTTACACTTTAAATAAATTAATTTTAGCTTGACATTTGTATGCTGTTTATAATGAATGCCACTATAGTCTAATTTGTGTTTTATTATATAGTTTAATATATATTTTTGTAGCTACTTATTTTTCATTCTTGTTCTTGTTCTGAACACCGTTAAATTTAAAGGATTTCTTGTAGAGTGAGGGGAACCAAATAGGCTATATAGTTTTTATAATGTTTGTAAACGTTTTGTTATATTTAACTGTATTTAACGACCGTATGACAATTGTTTTCAGCTGTCACATTTATAAACGTTAGCTCATTAATACGATGGGAGTAGTGGCATACAAATTTTTTCATGAACTCTGTCGTAAGTTGATTTGTGCACTCAGATCTGCGCTCGTTTCTACGTTAGATTGATAAATGAGGCCCATTATATGCTGCTTCAATAAATGGTCAATGGTCAATAAATTGAAAGCAAATGACAGCTAACAGTGTGGCAAATGTATTGCTGAGATTATAATATGAGACTAAAGTTTGATATCTGATTAATATTAATTGGTAAATATTGTTATTTAAGGGAGTCATGCCTTTCCAAACCCAGAATCATTTTCACCCTGAAAAAAGGCAAAAGCCTAAGAGTAAACTTAGTCAAAATGTCAGTGTATTTATTTTTAAAGGCAATTCGATTTTAGTACATTTAAATCAGTTTTATAAGTTTTGAGATCACATTCAGATGGCAAAACACAAACACATATTGCTTTGAAAAAGCCTTTTGTTTGTCATTTTGCACAATTATGCAGATGAACACCAGATGTTTGCTGCCAACCTCTCAATATCCTTAAGAGGGGAAATTGATGTAGTTCTTTATATAGTTCTTAGTGTTTTATTAACGGGTCAAATAACTACATAGCCCACCCACTTGTGTTACTTAAGGCTGCACACCATACTGCTGCTAATTCCTAATGAAAGCACAGTGATGTTTGTTTAAAATGCTTATTTATAGCACTCAAACTGTGCTAATTATTGGGACTGTCGCAACTGCATACCTCTGAATTCAGTCTCTACAGTCCCTATACTGCCTATTACAAAGAAAACACCCGATCTAACCAATGAAACCAGTCGTCCAGAAGTCTTGGAGTGGTTTATATACCTCTGAATGGTGAAAAGGCAGCAGCAATAATGCAGCCCTTTACTACTGTAAAATACGATTATACGGCTGGGAGAACTAACATACTGAGGCAAACATCATACACACTCCCTGCACTCCTGCAGATGTTATTGCTTGTACTGAAAAGCACAAACTGTATTTTTAATGAGGGGCATCTAAAACGAATTAATGAAAATACGAAGACCTGGTATTTAATGCATTTTATGATTGAGCGCATTTGGCTGTGGCAAAGTAATTTCTTATCTAAATGCAAATTAGTAACACTGGGAATTCATGTCTTGTAAATATTTCAGTTTTTACAACATTTCAATTAGACCAATGTTTTGTTTTATTCCCTTCCCTTTAGAGTTATTTAAAAGACCATGCAAGAAATCATTCTGAATTATGTAGCATACGAGCTCAAAAGTTAAATGTCAGAGTATTTTAAACTTATTTTGATGCATTTAATGCGCATCATTAATGCATCTTCCCATGAGATGACGTGACATCTGTGCATTTGGGAAGAAAACAGCAGAGAAGCAAGTGCTTTAAAGAGCCTTATTGTGTCTCATCAAGCCTTACAATATGACTTATGGCTTAAATTGAACTTGAATGTTTTTTTTTTTTTATTCTGCAGTGGGAAAAGGCACTTTCATTTTAGAGCATTGGTTCTGCTTCAGAACCCAAACTTCACATCGCAAATGGCCACCAAACACAGTTCCTGTTGTTTATAGTGCAAAAGCGAAAAAGAAAAGAAAAAAAATCAGATTAACGGGTCAAAAAACTACATAGCCCACCCACTTGTGTTACTTAAGGCTGCACACCATACTGCTGATAATTCCTAATGAAAGCACAGTGATGTTTGTTTAAAATGCTTATTTATAGCACTCAAACTGTGCTAATTATTGGGACTGTCGCAACTGCATACCTCTGAATTCAGTCTCTACAGTCCCTATACTGCCTATTACAAAGAAAACACCCGATCTAACCAATGAAACCAGTCGTCCAGAAGTCTTGGAGTGGTTTATATACCTCTGAATGGTGAAAAGGCAGCAGCAATAATGCAGCCCTTTACTACTGTAAAATACGATTATACGGCTGGGAGAACTAACATACTGAGGCAAACATCATACACACTCCCTGCACTCCTGCAGATGTTATTGCTTGTACTGAAAAGCACAAACTGTATTTTTAATGAGGGGCATCTAAAACGAATTAATGAAAATACGAAGACCTGGTATTTAATGCATTTTATGATTGAGCGCATTTGGCTGTGGCAAAGTAATTTCTTATCTAAATGCAAATTAGTAACACTGGGAATTCATGTCTTGTAAATATTTCAGTTTTTACAACATTTCAATTAGACCAATGTTTTGTTTTATTCCCTTCCCTTTAGAGTTATTTAAAAGACCATGCAAGAAATCATTCTGAATTATGTAGCATACGAGCTCAAAAGTTAAATGTCAGAGTATTTTAAACTTATTTTGATGCATTTAATGCGCATCATTAATGCATCTTCCCATGAGATGACGTGACATCTGTGCATTTGGGAAGAAAACAGCAGAGAAGCAAGTGCTTTAAAGAGCCTTATTGTGTCTCATCAAGCCTTACAATATGACTTATGGCTTAAATTGAACTTGAATGTTTTTTTTTTTTTTATTCTGCAGTGGGAAAAGGCACTTTCATTTTAGAGCATTGGTTCTGCTTCAGAACCCAAACTTCACATCGCAAATGGCCACCAAACACAGTTCCTGTTGTTTATAGTGCAAAAGCGAAAAAGAAAAGAAAAAAAATCAGGCGAAAACAAAATGTCCTTAAAGGGGTCATGATATTTCTTGAGGTTTTGACGTATAAGAAGTCTGTGTACCATTAAAACATCCTGCAAGATTCATCGTTTGAAACGTCCTGCTCATTACAAAAAAATAAAATAAATGCATGTAATCTAACTCTGAAAAAGGCTCATTTAGATGTTGTAGGATCTGTGAAGTCAAATGGGAGAATAGATTCACATATGACTGCCTGTGGAGCAAGACATCAATGAATGCTTTTACATCCTCGCACCACCGGTTGAGCCAAAAAGCAAATAGAACCCATTAATATCAATGATTTGGTAGTAACTGGATACAATACACAGATATAAATTTAATTTCTTACATACTTTGCATTTAAGCTAATGAAAGAGTAAAATAATGTTTGCTTTGTTATGTCTGTTTTGAATAGCATTTTTGCAGCCTTTAGAAGTATCTCAACATCAGGAATGAATGCTTAAATGTAACGCTGTCCCAGATTACATTGGAGGATAATATGTTTGTTCAGAACATTTGAATGCAGACTGTTCGCAATAAAGAGTTTGCAAAGAAACCTTTGTTAAAATATGAAGCCGCCAACTGTATTGGATTTAAAAGCAGCTACTGTACACAACAAACTGCAGTTTCATAATTCCTTGTCTGTATATGAGGGTTTTATATAAATGTTTTCAAAACACTTGTTCACGTACAAAATCAAGGATGCGCTAATTCTTTTTCTTATGCAATTTTGATTCATGGCTCACCAGTTGAAAACTACTCTTTTACCTAACCGAACCGCATAACCTATTTCTGATGTTGACTATATGAACAGATGATCATTGTTAATACCGATTTTACTTTCAAACCAAAAGATATTACCCTGGCCTGGGGATCAAGCCTTCCATTTTCCAGCCTTAGTATCAGTGAAATGGGGTAGTGTATTTGGCATTCAGAATACTGTTACACAAACATGATCCATCAATAAAATACCCTCACAATATGAAAGTGGATGTGATTTAGCGCTACGCCTCCCTACTCCCGCCATAATCAATGCAAAGTTAATGCAATACAGGCCCAGCTTTTAAAAAGTGAAACAACCCTCTATAAATCTGAACTGCAGCTTTGACCTCTTCCTCTCCATTTCTCTGTCTGTCGCTTTCATTCTCATTGGAGACTATTAAATCATGTCTATCAACTTTCAGTAACCTTTCTTCTGCATATCTGCTGTAATTTTCATCAAAAATGCTTTTTTTTTTAATTACGGTTGGACCCTGGAACTTTTTTGTCATTCCCTACGGCGATTCTTCAAAGCCCCAGGGGAAGTATTGTGTTTGCAGGCTTTTAAACTTGAATAGGGAATATCTGGGGTTAAATACAACTTGATGTCAATGTGAACTGCAATTGCAACCCCTTTTACTTCAGTAATATGTTATTTCCGAGTGAAACCAAAATTCAACGAGTGAACATGTAGGGTGGGAATCATTTGAATTGTAAAACAGTGGGTGTTTCAAACCAGAATGGAGCCAGACCATGTGTGAGTTTGCTGAAACAATTGCTAAATTGCTATTTGTCTATTGGTTAACATCCTCCAGTAGCCTGCAGGGCCTAAGTGATGTCAGTGCACAAAGAAAGTCATTTCAGAGCAAGATGCAATTTTTACGAAAGATTACAAAGCCAAACATTTTTAGCAGTTCGAATGATTACATATTCTTTACTATGGTTCCAACATAGCTGTAACTGGGTCAAATTCACACTAGCACATGATGAATCACAGGTCAATAGTCACAAGTCATTAGTTGTTTGTGACAGAGCATGTGCGACAAATGGCGATAGTGAAAGCATTTCACTTTATCATGTAGAGGATGTCGTGAAATTTCAGGCTGAAAATCGGATGTTAAATTGCATTTTATCTCCATTGAAGTCTAAAACGCATGATCTTCAACAGCATGGAACAGTAGTGTGCATAACAGTCCGGGTTCACTCTTTTATTCCCTAAACAAATCCGCCCACTTTCTCAGCTGATGTCTGCATCCTGAAAAACTATCCTGCTCATCTAGCTGCCAAATCTGCAGGGATGCAATGGACAGATATTAATTGAAACCCTGCCAAGGCAATCTTGCCCTATCTTCTCACCGGAGACGCCTTCATCACCGAAAGCTGACACAAATCACCTAGACCAGGCTCGGAGATTACAAGACGGTCTCTTCAGTCAAAGTAGACAGCCTTGTTTATGATCTTATATGTGTTGAGGTCAAAGATCAACCACCGTGCCAGTCAAACTTCTTGGAGATATAATAGCACGTTTACCCCTGCAGAAAAGTGTGTTTTTTTATCTTTGCCTGAGCAAAGGAAGATAGACAGAGGTGGAGGAATACTGTACGGTATCCAGAGAAGGGTTGAAGGGAATGACAGTGGGTTGCATACTAGTGCTTTTAATGGTGCAGTTACTGTCAAACACCATAAAGGCAGCTACGGCGATCCTTCTGGGGCCACATCACAGAGAAAAGAAACTCTACAATACCCTTTTCCAAGGGTAATGCCTGAGGCGATCAATACTGAAGGTGTTGGCAGTTAGAGCAGGATACTGGCTAACGTTCAACCAGCAAGTCTAACAGCAATCTACCACCATGCCTTATCATCAATCTGAAGAAAGATCGACTACTGTGTTTGGACAAACACAGCAGTCATTAGAGAACCACACTGTTTCTTGTTCACGTAAGGACAGATGTGTTCGACTGAACCATTTGTGATTCTGACATTACTTTTTTTTTTTTTCCATTCTCCTCATATCAAACTTACAACCTAGGCTCATTGTCCAAAAAAAAAAAAAAGTGCAAAAGTACAAGTTTTCTAGTACAAAAATATCTAAACATTCTTGAAAAAAAGATACATTTACTTGAGAAGCAAAATGACTTAAGCTATTACAAATTAAAAAAAAAAAAAATCTGCCAATGGGGTAAGAACCCCCATATATATAGAGGTATATATATATATATATATATATATATTAGGGCTGGGCAAGTTAATTAATTAACGCATTAATTGATTAATGCTGACAATTATTTTATCGCGCATTAGCGCAGTTTTTTTTATTATGAAAGTCTGTTGCTCACTGACTCAGAATACACATGCAGACAAACCATGGGTCACAGGAGGGGTGGGATGTTGATCAGTACTGGCTTGGGATGGGCATCATCACTCGTCTCAACCAACGAGAGCATTTGGGGAGGGCCTAAGACTGCAGCAGCGCAGCGCTCACGACTTCATAAGTGGGAAATAGGAAGTTTCCGATAGCACGGGAAGGCAGCAGAGAAGCGCTCTCACTCAGCACAGTGGAGTGCATTGTTTTGTTAATTTTGTGGTTTATTATTTTAAGTCGTCTGGGACGCTGTAACACACGGCCCTCTCACAATATATTGCTTTACAGATCTATTACTTTTGCCGCTCAGAAATGTTAACGCAATCATGCTGCACGTATCAGAAGTTCTGCGCTCCGACACTAAATGCGTCCAACTGAACCGCGCTCTGGCCCACCTCTTCCAACCGAGCCAGGGCCGGCTAAACGAACCGCGGCACGGAGCGATCACACTAGTCAAACGAACCGGGCTTTGGGGGTCAAACGCACTCGGGCACGGTTAAGATTGCCTAGTGTGAGTACACTCTTATTCTCCTGCATTCCGCACACACAAGTCTCTACCCGTCCGCACCCGCACTCGCCCATCAAATGTTGTCCGGCGCCGCACTCTGTTGCGTTGGGTACCTCGATCGTGCAGGTCTCTACTCGGAAGGTGCCTGTTATAATGTTATCATCGAGGCTCTGGACTCTGAGCATAACTTGTTTTTCTATAATAAACTATAAAATATTTTCTATAAAAACATCAATGCCCTGGCAGTGGACAACCCAAATGTTATTGCACATTTGTTCATATAGCAGTACTTTTAAATGAAAAAAGTGCACAATACACTACTTTTGAATTCATTATTGAATGTTGTGCATAATGCGATTAATCACGATTAATCACATGAAATCATGCGATTTATCGCGATTAAAAAAAATGTAATCGTTGCCCAGCATTAATATATATATTGCAAGTTTACTGCAGTTTAAGTTGAAATCAAGACAAGTGGATAGAAAAAAACGAACAGCTTTTATTCCTTTTCACACAAAGTGAAAATGTCTTTATATAATGATTAATAAAGACATATTTTGATGCAGTTCCTTGTCCAATGCTATGTTATGACCCCAAATCAGTTTTACCATAGTATATGATTTGGAAACAAATACATTTTGATGTTTACATGATATAACCAGCTCCATACGTATGGCTTTTCTGTAGTAAACTTACTTGGTAGCTCACCTGATACAGCATTACACTTGCAATGCAAAGTACTTGGAATGAGTCTCGTGAAACACAAGTCACAATCAGTCAAGCTAAAATGGCACAGCTGCTTCAGTAAAATGTTTATTTTCTTTCTTTCTTTTTTTTTAAATTCTCACATATGCTTTTGTTAACGCATCGGTTTAGGGTAGGCTTTAGTGTAGGTGGTACGCAATTTTCATATGTGATAGAGCATTAACCTTTTAGCACCACTTACCAGACATTTCACTTTAAAAGTGTTGCGAAACATGGAAGAAGTAACATAATATAATTTTGCAGAAATGTCACCACAGGCCTGGCTTGCAAACTCCACATATTTTCCATGCGTTCAGCAGGATGATTCAAATGGAAGAAGGGAATGTTGCAAAGTGAGTGTGGGAGTTGTTTTATCTCAGTGATTGAGTGGCAGAAGCGTGGGACATTAGGTCCTCAAATTATACTATTTTCATGACAGGCTGGGCCATTTATGGGCAAATCTAGCAAACAGACTGACTGGTCTCCAAGGTAACAGTTAGATAGCCTGTATACAAGTAAGGATAAAAGGGCTATGATAACTGTATGCGTCAAAAGGTAATTTTACACAGGCTTAAGGCTCAATGGCGGGGTATTTCACATCCTGTTATGTATAACGACTGATGGTGCAATCAGGTTCTATGGGCACCAAAGTGAGAGAGAAGGGAAGTAATCACGAATGCTGGTACAGCAATTTGTCCAAGGGATCTGACTGTTAAATCAAATGAATCACCATAGCTGACAATCCCCTGTCACAATCAGCCTGTAAGTTCAGTGTGTAAGCAGTGTCTCAGACTGGGGAACCAGGACCTGATTTAGTAGCACTAGTGAGGCGGTTGGGGTCGATAAAAAGATCAGAAACCTATGTATTATTGTACTGCACCAAAGAGCTCAATTCAAAATAACATTTTTTGTACCACTGAGATGCACATTAAAGCAGTGATTTTCAGTTAGGATGCAACTAAAAACAATAAATTTTGCACAAAAATAAAACAGATTATTTGTTCCATTATTATTATTATTATTATTATTATTATTATTATTATTATTATTATTATTATTATTTATTTAATTTATTATTTTTTGTTCCTTGTCAGTGCAGTTTAGAATTTTAGAATGTTTCACATTTTTTCAAAAGATAATTTTTTGTAAAACTTCCATGAGTCTCACCATGATGGTCTGTGCTGGACTGTTCAAATAATTTACAAACATCTCGTGTGATGTCCCATGTTTCTGAGAATCGGTCAGTCAACAAGTGTAGTTTCTTCCAATTTGCGGAGTGTTTGGTTTTTGCCATGTCCCATATGCAATAAAAATCTAAGTGCATAATTGAAGAGAGTGGAGCAATGTTGTAGTCACGCCAATACGACCTCTAACAAACTTTAGTCGTGTCAGCAAGACAAATGGTCATAAAATGGAACCATTTAGTCACAGTCTGGAGTCCTAGTACGTGTGAGTTGCTTTTAAACGCACTCTTTCCAGTCCAGACTACTCTTTCCAGCATGAGGCTGTTGCCATCTGCCACTTAGGACAGGTTGAAGAGTATGCGGTAACTGCTGTTGTCAAAATCGAACTGCCAAATTTACGCTTGTGTCGCCTGCTCTTTCACTCCATTCTGCTCTTTATACAAACCCTTTATCATATCTCCACGGTTACTCCACTTTTCAGTTTGTTTTTCCAGTGAGCTCAGCCTCCGTCATACCGTTGTTTTTATAGCTGTCTCCATCCTTACATCTTTCGCTCCCTAAAGTCTCGTTTTATGTCTCTCTCTCTTTCTACACTCAGCTCTTTCTCGGTCGCAGTAAAACCTTTCAGTCCTCACTTTGCTTTGCCCTTCACTTTTGCCTTCATGAACTTCCTACATTGAGACGTTTTCCTCAAAAGAGCCCCGCTAAAGCGTTTTCATGTTTACTTTGTGACAAATTTGGAAACCATTCAAGCTCTTCAGCAAGACGCAAGTAAGAGACGTCAAAGACATCAATAATATTACCTACTAAGTATTTGGTTTTTAACCTGAAGATATGCAGAGAAAACAGAGTTTTTGTTTTGACAGTGATCCCTCCTTTCGATGCTTATACTTGTAGATAGACTCTCTGTAAACTCAATGTGGATACGAATTTATTATAAATAAATCTAAGTACAAGAGAAGTATAGATTTTCATTATGCAAATATCTGTTAGCTGCTCAATTTATTCTCTTTTTTCTTTACTTCATCATTTTCTTTCTGTCATTCTCAGGTAGAGAAAGTGCAGGTATCCAGAAGGAAACGAGCAGGGCATAAGCTCATTTATAATTTTGCTGCGATGGAAGCGAAAATGCCACCTAAGCACCAGCACTCCAGTGATTAAGGTGATACTGACGGCTCAATTAATTCCTGATTGCCCAGCATGAGGCTGTCTCTGGATTCGGGGCTTATTGACACAATCAATTCATTTTAAATATTTTTTTTTTCTCCGTCCTCTCCAACCATTTCAAGTTTCAATTCAAATTTCTCTTTTTCGTCACTCTTCCATGAACAGGTAATTGTCTTTAGCATGTGGAAAGGCAACTGATTTTAAGAATTTACATTTTTTTGATTTCAAGGTCACCTGTCAGAATGCATGGCACCTGCCATTATGGTCTGACGTAGACAGAAGCGGAGGGATTGCAAAAGTCCTTTTGGGTAGCAGAGATCAAAGTTGGCCATTGCTGTACAATGGTAATTGAAAAACAGGACACATTGTATCTGTAAGCCTGCTGTTAATGCCGGAGAGCAAGAGTGTCAGTTGGCATCAGTCAAAGACTGTCAGGCAGCTGATGCAAACGCGAGGTATCACATTGTTTGCTGCTATAACTGACAGCTCACAAAGCAATGTCAGGGCCCCTGAGGACTGCAGCTCAGCATGATGCAATGCTCCCTGGTGGCCAACAGTGCAAGAGCAAGATGGCCAGAGAATGGTATAAACCTATAGTCTGGCTTTGCCATATACAGTATTTGACTTGCGGCAGAAACATTGGTGTTCTTTGCAACTTATTCTAGCCAAGAACTATGGAAGACTTAGAGTATAATAAATAGATTGTTTACTTTCGTAAGTGTAACTTTATATTGTAGAATTTGTGACTTTACATCTCACAGTGAGACTTTATGTCTCCCAACTTGCTTTGCTTCTTGCAATTGTCATAACTTTTTCATAATCATATCTTAATATGTGACAATTATCTCACAACTGTGAGTTTGTTTCTAGTAATTGCATCATTACATCTCACAAAGTGACTTGTTTCTTGTAATTGCGACTTTATATCTGTCTATATTAAATTTTATCTCACAATTATAACTTTGTTTCTAGTAATTGGGACTTTTTATTTTCCAATTGTGACTTTATATCTCACAATATGAATTTACATCTTGCAATTGCAACTTTAAATTTCCCACTTGTGACTTTATTTATTGTAATTATGACTTAATAACTAATAACAATTTCAACTGTTTTCTGTCATTCACAATTTTACTGTATTTCTTATAATTGTGACTTTACATGTCACAATGTGATCTTATTATTTCAATTTAGACTTTATGTTTCCCAACTGGATTTCTTTCTCACAATTGCAACTTCTCGCTATGTGACTGTATCTTATAAAGTGAATTTGTTTCTTGCAATTGCGAATTTATATCTCACTACATGATTTAATACAGTATTTCCTAGTTGTGACTTTAATTCTCATAACTGTGACTATATCACATAATTTGATTATATTTGGTAATTGTGGCTTAATTTTTCATAACTGTGATTTTATATGTCAGAAGTGTGACATGTCACAGTGTGACTTTACTTTCTTACAAAAACTTTATTTACACTTATATAAGAAAAGATTAAATTATATATATATAT
>NW_015554192.1:106642-112130 GCF_001515605.1 Sinocyclocheilus anshuiensis
TCTGCGCCATACAGTTGTTTTTATGGCTGTCTCCCCCTTTGCATCTTTCGCTCTCTAAAGTCTCGTTTTATGTCTCTCTCTCTTTCTACACTCAGCTCTTTCTCGGTCGCAGTAAAACCTTTCAGTCCTCACTTTGCTTTGCCCTTCACTTTTGCCTTCATGAACTTCCTACATTGAGACGTTTTCCTCAAAAGAGCCCCGCTAAAGCGTTTTCATGTTTACTTTGTGACAAATTTGGAAACCATTCAAGCTCTTCAGCAAGACGCAAGTAAGAGACGTCAAAGACATCAATAATACTACCTACTAAGTATTTGGTTTTTAACCTGAAGATATGCAGAGAAAACAGAGTTTTTGTTTTGACAGTGATCCCTCCTTTCGATGCTTATACTTGTAGATAGACTCTCTGTAAACTCAATGTGGATACGAATTTATTATAAATAAATCTAAGTACAAGAGAAGTATAGATTTTCATTATGCAAATATCTGTTAGCTGCTCAATTTATTCTCTTTTTTCTTTACTTCATCATTTTCTTTCTGTCATTCTCAGGTAGAGAAAGTGCAGGTATCCAGAAGGAAACGAGCAGGGCATAAGCTCATTTATAATTTTGCTGCGATGGAAGCGAAAATGCCACCTAAGCACCAGCACTCCAGTGATTAAGGTGATACTGACGGCTCAATTAATTCCTGATTGCCCAGCATGAGGCTG
This sequence comes from Sinocyclocheilus anshuiensis, assembly GCF_001515605.1. Taxonomy (NCBI): domain Eukaryota; kingdom Metazoa; phylum Chordata; class Actinopteri; order Cypriniformes; family Cyprinidae; genus Sinocyclocheilus; species Sinocyclocheilus anshuiensis. The sequence goes on from NW_015554192.1 coordinate 107,349, forward strand.
TCTCTGGATTCGGGGCTTATTGACACAATCAATTCATTTTAAATATTTTTTTTTTCTCCGTCCTCTCCAACCATTTCAAGTTTCAATTCAAATTTCTCTTTTTCGTCACTCTTCCATGAACAGGTAATTGTCTTTAGCATGTGGAAAGGCAACTGATTTTAGGAATTTACCTTTTTTTGATTTCAAGGTCACCTGTCAGAATGCATGGCACCTGCCATTATGGTCTGACGTAGACAGAAGCGGAGGGATTGCAAAAGTCCTTTTGGGTAGCAGAGATCAAAGTTGGCCATTGCTGTACAATGGTAATTGAAAAACAGGACACATTGTATCTGTAAGCCTGCTGTTAATGCCGGAGAGCAAGAGTGTCAGTTGGCATCAGTCAAAGACTGTCAGGCAGCTGATGCAAACGCGAGGTATCACATTGTTTGCTGCTATAACTGACAGCTCACAAAGCAATGTCAGGGCCCCTGAGGACTGCAGCTCAGCATGATGCAATGCTCCCTGGTGGCCAACAGTGCAAGAGCAAGATGGCCAGAGAATGGTATAAACCTATAGTCTGGCTTTGCCATATACAGTATTTGACTTGCGGCAGAAACATTGGTGTTCTTTGCAACTTATTCTAGCCAAGAACTATGGAAGACTTAGAGTATAATAAATAGATTGTTTACTTTCGTAAGTGTAACTTTATATTGTAGAATTTGTGACTTTACATCTCACAGTGAGACTTTATGTCTCCCAACTTGCTTTGCTTCTTGCAATTGTCATAACTTTTTCATAATCATATCTTAATATGTGACAATTATCTCACAACTGTGAGTTTGTTTCTAGTAATTGCATCATTACATCTCACAAAGTGACTTGTTTCTTGTAATTGCGACTTTATATCTGTCTATATTAAATTTTATCTCACAATTATAACTTTGTTTCTAGTAATTGGGACTTTTTATTTTCCAATTGTGACTTTATATCTCACAATATGAATTTACATCTTGCAATTGCAACTTTAAATTTCCCACTTGTGACTTTATTTATTGTAATTATGACTTAATAACTAATAACAATTTCAACTGTTTTCTGTCATTCACAATTTTACTGTATTTCTTATAATTGTGACTTTACATGTCACAATGTGATCTTATTATTTCAATTTAGACTTTATGTTTCCCAACTGGATTTCTTTCTCACAATTGCAACTTCTTGCTATGTGACTGTATCTTATAAAGTGAATTTGTTTCTTGCAATTGCGAATTTATATCTCACTACATGATTTAATACAGTATTTCCTAGTTGTGACTTTAATTCTCATAACTGTGACTATATCACATAATTTGATTATATTTGGTAATTGTGGCTTAATTTTTCATAACTGTGATTTTATATGTCAGAAGTGTGACATGTCACAGTGTGACTTTACTTTCTTACAAAAACTTTATTTACACTTATATAGGAAAAGATTAAATTATATATATATATATATATATATATATATAAACTAGTGCTGTCATACGATTAATGTAAATATTTTCAAAATATATACTGTATGTGTGTGTATTTATATATACATAATAAATAAACAGTACACACACATATATTATGTGAACAAAAACTTTTATTTTTGATGCGATTAATCACGATTAATCATTTGACAGCACTAAAATAAACAAACAAACATACATGTAGTGACAAATAATATGGCATAACTTGCCGTATAGTGATTTGTTGTTCTTCAAAACAATTCATTGTATCAACATAGTACCTTCTTAACAACATTTTCAGGAAGTAACATGAGGACTGAAACTTGTGATTTAGCCAGCTCTTGCAATTTCTGTGTGCAATATATATCAGACAGTCAGTGAAGGGACTGTGGTAGTCCACAGCAGATCTAAAACTTACAATAACTCATACAGGTGCACAGTCCGGGGTGCACACAAGATTGAGGGCAACTGTCAGATAAATAAAAGACGTACTTGTGATGCTCTTTGATGGCTATTTGATGCCTGTCATAACAGAGTGGGAATTGTCCCTCCGCTGGGCCATTCAACAGGTGTGTAAATTGCCTTGTGTCCCGAGCGAGCATACTGGATCTGATTGCGCCGTCAGTGTACATAATTGAAGCCTTTGGCTACCATGTGTTAGGTGCCACATAACAAGGATTTGAGGCAATGGTGGTTAATGAATGCACTTCAAGGGTCCACGCAGACAGCTTGCTTCTCTCTCTCATCACTGAGCTTGTTGAGGTCTATGATGCACCTGATTCCAATTTCTCTGATTTTCCATACCGCAGGACGCAAACCAAAATTGATGACAGCATTTGTAATAAGACTTGCATTTCAGTCATTGCAAGTACAGGAGTAGATGTTTCACTGCTTCCAAAGACCAGTTTAGACCATCATAGATATTCCAAGGTCCAAAAATGACTGTGTATCATGGTAACATTAACAGTATTGTGATAATATGATAAATTATGTATACATCATGGCCAATAATGGCAAATAAGAGTGTCTTATCATAAAAAAACAAATACATTTTAAAACACTTGTCTAAAGTTCTTACTAGAGTGCTCTTTGTATTATGTTATGGTTCTGCAAAATTGTTCTACCATTTTCATGAAAGGTTTCAGTAAAATAAAAAAATAAAATACAGTTTGAAATGAATTGAACAACCTTAACTAACATTTTCTTACAGCAAGAATGTCTAAATGTCTGATATTTTAAGAGAGTTGTTGACTATGACAGTCAAGAGGATCTGCAGGGTACCTCTCCATTTTCTGATTTATTTTATTTCCATGATTTCTACTTACTAGTTGCACAATGTGATTTTTTTGGTCTCATGTTGATTTCAATATTGATTGTATTGCTTTTTTTTTACATTCATATATGTTTTTATAAGCAGAAAATCAGTTTTGTTAAAATTGAATACACTTAACTACAAAATCAGGTTTTATTTTGTCAAGATTTTATTTTTAAAAAAATGTCCCTCATTATAATATTATTACAGTTGTATCATACTGACATTTTTGACTTATCCCCCTGGAAACATCAAACTGAATTTTATTTCAGAAAAGTCTGCCCTTAATAGCAGAGGTGTTTTTATTAATGTGTATTTAATCCACTGAATTAAGTACTTAAAAATGAAAGGTACTTCTTCAAATTGTTTTTTTTTTCCTTGATGGATTTGAGGTGCATCTTTTGACTCTCTCATCACATTTGCTATGCAAACAGTACAGCTTGCTGATCTTGACTTGTTTTCAACTTGCTTTGTTTTATGTATTAATCCATGTTTCTTTTTCAAATCCATGTATAAATAACGTAAAACCTTTATTTCATCAGACAGCCATGCTGGTATTAGGCAGCATAAATGTCACGGCACAGCAACATTTTCACTGGTTGTCATATTTCTAACATTTTGCAATATGTTCCACCATACTGCCCTGGTTAGTGCTGGTCTAGCCGAAGGACTACAACAGCTACACAAGATGACCAAGAAATGTATAATAAGCCTAGTGGGGAAAGCTGCACACTGTATTTTTTTTTTCAGCAGAAAGCCTACACAAAAAGCATTTATGCACTCCAACTTCTCTGTATTTCTAATTTTCCTGATTAAAAATTATCTTAGGGCCAAAATGCTGTTATTTAATAGACAGTGCATCTTCAGTACAAAATATTTCAGATATTTTACGTCAGCTGTTCATGGCTAGTGCTACTGAACTCCACAAATGCTGTGATGCACACTCACAATTCTTTCCTTGCATGACAGACCTTGAACTCAGAGTTGCAAGGCACAAATCTGGCCAAGCTGCGCTGTGAATCGATGTCTCACTATACTCTTCTCGTTCTTGCTTCTGCCTTTTTGGACCCCAAGGAGAGCCAAAGCCTCTTGTAAGAATATAGAAAGCGTGGCTTGTAATACAGCTTGCATATGGAGAAAAAGAAAGTGAATACAGTAGGTGAAATGAACAAATGGCCTACAACCTTGCAGCTTCAATATCAGCTTTGAGAATGTTTTCAAGCTGCATTGTAAGTAATTTATAGCAAACAGAGAAAATAAAACCTCTTTTGAGTCTTATCTGTTACTGTGGCATTGTAAAGAAGCCCCTTTCTCACATGTCTTTGATCTTGAAACCTCTTGAAAAGGCCTTGAAAATATCTAAAGTTCAGTAGTTGTGGTCATGATTAAGATACCACACAACATCTAAAAGCATCTCACCAGTCAGTTGAACTGAGAGAAAGAAGCCAAGAGGGAGGGAGAAAATAGGCTTTCTGTTCTTCTAAGACAACTTTGAAGAACTCATTTGTGTCTGGAATCCTCGTGATGACCTTAAGGAGGTCATATTGTGAGACACAGGGTTCCCCTTCTAGGGAACTCAACGCTGCGTCCTCGTGGACACTTTGGGGAACGCTGTCTACGTGACCGGTACCTGAAGCATGCGTAAAACAACTCCAATACTATTGGTCCACGTGGCCCGTGACGTCATAGGCGGGTACCCGAAAATATAAAAGGGGCACCTGCTGAATATGTTACTAACTTTTGTTGTCTTCGGAGCCGTCTGTCTGTTGAACGTGTGTGAAACATCATCCTGGTGAGTCAAGCAGCGCTTTGAGGAATATGTGCCTCCGTTTTGGGATTCTAACACTTGAGGACATATTCTAACCTTTTCGTCTTTGTCTCGGCGACCACATGCTCTTTGTGATGAATTACTTTAATGCGCTCGGCTCGCGTTTGTTCCTATTCCCGAGGGATGCGGGGCAAAGCGTTCGCGTCTCGGGTCGTTGCCGCGGCTCG
>NW_015554192.1:112618-119606 GCF_001515605.1 Sinocyclocheilus anshuiensis
AATTTCTGGTAAGATATCTGTACTTTTACTTGAGTATGGCTTTCAGGTACTTTATACACCACTGCTAAAAATGAATGCAAAAGAAAAACCTGTGAAAAGAACTTCATTAGTAAGTAGAATGACAAAATTACGATTACATCCAGCATGTGGCAGCAGAGGACGACTCATTGGCTCATTTTCGTTTTAAAAGTGTTTGTTTCCACAAGTATTCGCCACGAAAGCAAAGCATTTTTTCAATGTTAACTCCATTAAACAGGCTTACACAAACACACAAAGACAAATATTTGTTCCCCTTCTAGGGAACTCAATGCTGCGTCCTGGTGGACACTTTGGGGAACGCTGTCCGCGTGACCGATACCTGAAGCATGTGTAAAACAACTCCAATCCTATTGGTCCATGTGGCCCGTGACGTCATGGGCTGGTACCCGAAAGTATAAAAGGGGCACCTGCTGAATACATCACCAACTCAGTTGTCTGAGGAGACGTAAACAGGCAGGCCGAAGGCATGGCAAAGGGACGCAGCGTCTCGTTCCCTCTCGGGGAACCATGGTTACACGAGTAACCCGAGACATTTACCCAACTTTTGTTGTCTTTGGAGCCGTCTGTCTGTTGAACGTGTGTGAAACATCATCCTGGTGAGTCGAGCAGCGCTTTGAGGAATATGTGCCTCCGTGTTGGGATTCTAACACTTATCTCAGCTCGCGGTGATTGCTTTGATCTGCGGTGTCCGCATACCATCGACTATCGGGTTGCCTGATGCCGTGGATATTGCTTGCATTGCTATAACGATGAAGTGTGAGCACCGAGTCGTTTTAGCTCAGGGCGTGCAAGATCACGGGACGGAGCTATATTCAACTCAGCCGTGCCTCTCTAATATGCATGTCATTGTGTGTGGAGAGCCTCGCTGGGCATGGTTATACTGAATGCTCTGTGGAATGAAGCTGTTAGCTTTCTCTCCCAGGGTGCTTCAGTAGTCTAGAGTGGTTACGGGGAATGTTCCTTCCTGTGTTTAGCCGGGTGATAAGTGAACAGTCTCTGCTCAGAGTGTAGCCATCTGCGGATGATTATGCTCCAGTTCAGGCTGTTTTGCTTTGGAATATAGCAGTCTGAGGACAGCTATGTTCTAGCCAGGCGTTTTTCTCTCCAGGGTGCTTCAGTTTTCTAGAGTGGTTATGGGGAATGTTCCTTCCTGTGTTTAGCCGGGTGATAAGTGAACAGTTTCTGCTCAGAGTATAGCCATCTGCGGATGATTATGCTCCAGTTCAGGCTGTTTTGCTTTGGAATATAGCAGTCTGAGGACAGCTATGTTCTAGCCAGGCGTTTATAACTGGGTTTAGTTCCCCTTGGGTACAAACTGTCTCAGGTAAGCGCTGAAGCCTTGTTTGGAATCTGCTGTCTGAGGATAGCTGTGTTCCAGCTTGGAGACTGCTCCCCCTTGTGGGGTCTTTAAGTAGTGGTCTCCTTGAGGCTTTGATCTGGACTATGGTTTTTATGTGTTCGCTCCTTAGAGAATCATTAATATGGTCTGGATCTTCCTATTGTGAGCCTCCGGTCAATATATTGGTGAACGAAAAGCTAGCCTACTGTGGGACTGACATGGATTGGGGACCTCCTTAGTATAGCCATCTGAGTGTGGTTATATTCCAGCCATTGTTATGACAGGACGGGCTTACTTGAAGAACAGGGCTTCCTCTCGTTAAGAGAGTCATGCTTAGGTACATGGCTATCTGATTATATCAATGTGCTAGCATAGGGACTGCTCCCCCTTCTTGGGGTTTTAAGCAGCGGTCTCCCTGAGCCCTTGCCTAGACAGTGCTATCTCCCCTGCTAGGGTCATAAGTAGATAGCCCACTTTCTGTGGTCTGGGCAGCTTCACAGGTAGGTTTACCAGGTGTTTTAGTTTTTGGTCCTGTAGCCCTTTCGTAGAGATATAGCTATCTGTGGATAGCTATGAGACTGGTCCTCTTCCTAGGGTTTTTAAGTAGAGGTTTCACTGAGCCCTGGCTTTGACAGTGCTATCTCCCCTGCGGGGTTTAAGTAAATAGTCATTCCCTTGGTCTGGGCAGCTCTTTAGGAAGGTCCTTTTCATAAGACCCTTTGGATATAGCTATCTGCGGATAGCTGTGTCCTTGCTGGGATTGTTGGTGGCAATCTTGAGAACTTCTCTAGGCTTCCAGCCTCTCAGTGGTCTTATGAATCTGGCTACTATTGCTCACATAGCTATCTGAGGATGCTCACATAGCTATCTGAGGATGGCTGTGTTCTTAGCTTGGTTAGGGTGTTCAACCTTATCTGGTATTGGTCTCCCTCTTTTTATCAAGTTATGTGAGCGGACCGAGGCGTCAGTGGCTTAACCCCTTTCTGAGGAAAGGTTTGGTGTATGTCTGTCACCTCCTTGGTGCTCTCTCACCAGGTGGACAGGCATGCGCCTCGGCATGGCGTGATTGGATATCGTTCCCCAAAGTGTCCACCAGGACGCAGCGTTGAGTTTCCTAGACGGGGAACGTCTCGGGTTACTCATGTAACCATGGTTCCCCGAAAGGGAACGAGACGCTGCGTCCCTTTGCCATGCCTTCGGCCTGCCTGTTTACGTCTCCTCAGACAACTGAGTTGGTGACGTATTTAGCAGGTGTCCCTTTTATACTTTCGGGTACCTGCCTACGACGTCACAAGCCACGTGGACCAATAGGATTGGAGTTGTTTTACGCATGCTTCAGGTACCGGTCACACAGACAGCATTCCCCAAAGTGTCCACCAGGATGCAGCGTCTCATTCCCTCTCAGGGAACCATGGTTACATGAGTAACCCGATACGTTTTCCTTGATCTGTTAAAAATGTCCCCACTTAAGGTCTGCAACAGACTTCAGAAATTAAATTGGACCACTACTGAGGAATTGTATGAAATCCATAATATGAACATTGGGTGTAACTATCACTTACAACCAAATTTCACAGTGCATCGCCTCCACTAGTGCACCAATTCTCTACTCTATTGTCTATTCTCTAGTGTCTTATCCACAACATTCAATAAGAATTCAGAAACCACCAGATTTCCACTTACTGTATGTTCTAAGAGTGGTGTTGTATGGTGATACTGTGCTCATGTATTTGCTAAAAAGCCTAATGCATTTACTTTTTTTCAGTTTAGCAGATGGTTTTATTCAAATTGCTTTGTTTTGAGCAACCACTTCAAAATTACAACAGAAGAGAAACTGTAATAGGTTTACAGAAAATAAAGAGTAATTGACAGGAAAAAGTAATCCGACACTGTTCAGCAACAGCTGTGAATAAAAAGAGAAAATTTAAATGCATAACCTGAGGGCCATGAAAGTTAAAGACACTCTTACCAATTGATTAAAAAAAAAAATCTAATTATATTTCAATTAGTTAATTAATCATATATACACTGAGGAAAATATCCAAATAAAAATAATTCAAATACATGATATTATTTGTTGTTCAGCATCTATGCGCACATAGTCACGACAAAATAATAAAAAGAGGTTAGGATAGATACTATTATTCTGAAGCAGCAAATGCACAAGACATATTACTTCAGTTGATATTATAAAATATGGGGAAGGTCTATTAAAAGTTTTGCTGCTCGTAATGGAGGAGTAAAACCTGCAGTTCTGTATAACTCTCCAAACTTTTTGAAACGAAAGGGTTAGAAACGAAGACAGCCCATGATCACTTCATGTTTATGCAACAGTTTATGTGGCACATATCAGTGCGGAGTGTTTTGTGAGCTGTTCACAATGTAATGAAATGTAATTGAAGGATGGGCAGCACCAATTATATTAGAACTGACAGCAAAATCAGCAAAAACTAATTTCAAATATGATAAGGTTAGCCAATCATGACAGGGGTCATTTGCATAATCTTGACTAGCATTATAAACGGACTGATGACCTTAGTTTATGACCCCCTTCAATAATGGCACATTAGTACTATCATACTGTATGTCACGGTCAATCTGTCATTATTCTTTAAGCTATTCTTTCATTATATCTAAATTACTTTCAAACAACACATATTGAATTCCAGTGGTGCTCACCAAAATCATGAATCTTAATACTTAGGGAGTCCTGTCTATTTAAATCAAGTAAATAAATAATGATTTAGGTAAAAAAAAAAATAATAATAACAAAAAAATAATAATAACAAAAAAAAATGTAATTTAAAAAATACAAAAATAAAATAAAAAAAATAAATTAAATTAAATAAAATAAACCCCTAATGAGATGTTTTCAGCCCTAGCCCATAAAATGAATTAAACTAGTGCAAGACTAGCAGTACAAGGTGATGCAACATTTTATTTACTTTTTATCTTAATTCAACATGTCACCCAGGGAAATGTTAAGCTGTGTACTCAACTGGATCTCTGTAAACTACAATTAATTTGAAACGTCCAATAAATGCTCAGGAAACCACATGGCTGCATTTTATTCTTTATATTTTGCTCCATCTGTTCAGGATGATGAGAAAAAAGTTATGTTGGTTCAGAACGTTCTTTTAAAGTGATTCTGATTTCAAATTAAAGCTAAATCTCAATGTATTAGAAAAATGGACATCAGAATGGTCTACAGACGTTACATTAATGAAAAAAATGTAACGTTTTAAAATAATATTTTGAAACTGATGTCAAATTACATAATTTGTCTGGGTTGACAATTATCAAAGATAACCTCCAGTCAAAAATGGAAATCACTAGAAAACCCATTTAAAATTTTGAAAAGTTCATTAAAGTTTAAAATATGTAATATTTATAAAGTTTTAAAGCTTCTAAATATGCTTTATACAGAGAGTGTACTCTCTAACATGGCCTAATGAGCACATGAATATGAAATAAATAGATGCTAATTAGTTGTTGAAAACCATCCTGGCAGTAATGCTGATGAGGTCTACAGTTAGTTCCATATATATATATATCTGCCAAAATTAAAGAAACTCATCACAGTGTGATTGTTTTTTTCTGTGTTTAATATGACTGTAGTTATTGCTGGGTTGCTGTGCAGAGAATGAGCAAAAATATTGCTTGCAATGTTTATTTTTAGCTTGCATCTCCATCACAAAGAAAATTGTATTTATTTTCAGTATACACTAAAAAGTGTTTTCGATAATGATATAAACTGTTTTTATCTTACCAAGCTTTATAACATACTGTGGCATTTGCACTGCCAAATGGTGGAGTGGTGTTGTATGATGATACTCTGCTCATTTGCTGAAATGCCTTAACCATTTACATTCATTTAGCAGGTGGTTTTACTCAAATCACTTTTTTTTATATGCAATCACTTCAAAATTACAACAGAACAGAAATTGTAATGGAATTATGGCAAAATAAAGAGTAAACTCCAAGAAAAAAGTAATCTGACATTGCTCAGCAACAGCTGTGCATGAAATGAGAAAATGTGAACACACATCCCAAGGGCAATGAAAGTAACAGACGCTCATACCGATAAATCCCAAAAGAAAAATTACAGAATTTACATTGCAGCACTTTTTTTAGATACATACTTTTTTTGTGTGCTTTGCCAACACCAAACACAGTGATAGCAGAACCATTGCAACATGTTCCAGTTTTTGAGCAGATCGGTTAAGTACATTTTTCAATGACCCATTTATAAAGAAAATCATTTGTTTAGTTGCTGTAGTTGATTGAATCGATGAAGTAAATAATTCAATGACTCTGCCATAGAAACAATCACTGTTTCTTTCCTGACTTATTCAGTGTTTTCGAACAAATCGGTTGAGTAAGAGATTTAATGACTCATTCATAAACACAATAATTTATTTCTCTCCTGAATGAAACATAGTTTTAAATGAATTATTTGAGTTAATGTGTTCATGAAAACAGTCACTAAGCACAGTCACCTAGTGCTTGAATTTTTACATCAGCAAACTCGGAATACTGATCAGATTCAAGGAACGGAATTAACTATTGCTCATATACATATACCGCATACATAATATTGGTCAAAGATAAAACAACAACATTAATTTATGCCTGCAAACTATATTATTTTGTCAGAACACACAGCTACTTTTGAATGGTTGTCAAAAGGGAAGCGTTTTTCCTGTATAGTGATGTACAAAATCTACAAGGAAAGACTATGTGCCAAAGTTAATCAGACCTCTTGGGCTACATTTGGAGATGTCGTACAGCACAGTTCCTCCAGCCAATCCCAGCTTAGTTTTAAAGGCACAGTCATCCCAGTTCCCCAAACTGCTGTCTCACCATCCACATATCATATGGATGACCGTATGATGAACGGATGTTTAAACTCCCTCAGAGACTCACTCACCAGTGGTGAGTCATCATTACGCATATCTTGCATTCCGCTACTTTATCCACAGATGCACACTTATCATTTTTGGCCTGAAAATGCAAACAAGAAGTTACACTCAAGGGGTTTATATGCCTCATGTACTCTGTTGGTTGCAGTTGGATGCAGTCTGGTCACAACCAGCCAATTAGGTGCTGGCACCGAGGTGGGATGTGTACCCATTTACCTCTCTGAGGAGGTGAAATAGCTGTAATTATACAAACACATACAGTAATGAAAATAATAGTGCCCCTGGGAAGTGGATGGATACCTTGCTGGTTGCCAGGAGGCCATGAGACTAAATTAGGAATTCAGAAGTAGCCGACTTCAATAATGCGACTAAAATAGGAATTCTCCACGTCTTAATTCGATTTGTGTTTACTTCGACTATGACTTTAGTCAGATTAAGGTAATCAAAAATCTCTGTTTACATGGTAGATTCTTAATCAGTGTAAGGGAAACAGGTCAATTTAGCTCAAAGGGAATCTCCTCATGGTTTTGGAGGAGCTGGCGTGTAAGCCAGAGCACGCTCAAAGAGCGCAAAAGGTGATGACTAAAAAGCACGGCTCGAAAAAGCCAAAAAAAAGGAAAGAAGAGAAAAAAAGGCATAGCTCAAAGCTATGACTAAAAAGCCACATGGCTAAAAGTGATGACTTGAA